>NC_069503.1:357289367-357401867 GCF_027579735.1 Bombina bombina | reverse complement strand
TTTTAAATTATACTCCAGTCACCACTACACCCTTGGCTTCTCCTTTCTCGTTGGTCCTTGGTCGAATGACTGGAGGTGACGTAGAGGGGAGGAGCTATATAGCAACTCTGCTGGGTGAATCCTCTTGCACTTCCTGTAGGGGAGCAGTTAATATCCCACAAGTAATGATGACCCGTGGACTGATCACACTACAGAAGAAAGGAATTTATCAGGTAAGCATAAATTATGTTTTTTGCTCCTGTTGGCTTAAAGTGTGTGCAAAAACAGTTTACTTTCAACTCATAATATGAGCACAACCAGCTTACTTCTAGCACAATTAACGCTGGAGCGGAAGCGTTAATTAGCACTCCATTCATAATCTGGTCTTTTATGTTTTAATAAATAATTAAACACTTACCTGAGGTAATTCTTTATATGATCAGGAAGCTTTAGTGGGAACCATAAATGCTGATATACTAAGAATTGGGTTACATCTTTTTAAATATGTGAGTACCAACCCTTAAATGTAAATTGTTTATGAATATTGATTGCACATTGCACTTCACTATGTTGGTTATTTTTTCTCCTTTTTGAGGAACAACAATCTACAGATTGAGAAAGAAAAACAATATTTTCTATGGTTTGTTTCATACCCAGATCTTTTGCGTATCCTTTTTGTGCATTGCAACACATTTAGTTTGTAGTATTAGTTGTGCACTACTAATAGGTTAATGCATACTTCCTGTTTATGCACATTGGTTCAAAAGTACTTCCTGTTCACACTAACTGAGCTGACTTAGTAGGAAGTGCACAACTGATACTGCTATATGAGTTAGAATTTAAACAGACATTAAACCCCATTTCTTTCTTTCATAATTCAGATAGAGCATGTCATTTTCAAACAACTTTTAAATTTACTTCTATTATCTAATTTGCTTTTCTCTCTTGGTGTCCTTTGTTGAAAAGCATACCTAGGCTAAGGAGCAGCAATACACTAGTGGGAGCTAGCTGCTGATTAGAGGCTGTATGTATATGCCTCTTGTCAGTGGTGCACCAGATGTATGCAGCTAGCTCTCAGTAGTGCATTTCTGCTCCCTCAACAAAGGATACCAAGAGAATGAAGCAAACTTGATAACAGAAGTACAATTGAAAGTTTACATTTGCATGCTTTATCTGAAACACAAAAGAAAAAATTGTTTCATTTAAACAGATTTTACTTCATATATCTGAGACAGATAAAAATGCCTACGTGTCTAAATACTGCTTTTTCTTATGGATGACAGATGATTTTTAAGCACAGTGTCCTTTTAAATTTCAATTTGAAACAACTTTTCATTTTACTATTTTAAATGTGCTTCATTTTCTTAGTATCAGTTGTTGAAGGAGCAACAATGTAGTACTGGGAGCTAGCTGAACACATAAGATGAGCCAATGACAAGAGGTATATATGTCCAGCCATCAGTCAGCAGCTAACTCCCAGTAGTACACTGCTGCTCCTGAGCATACTGAGGTATGCTTTTCATCAAACGATTCAAAGAGTATAAAGTATATCGGATAATGGAAGTAAAGTTGTTAAAAAAAACTGAATGTTCTGTCTGAAAAATGAAAGAAAAATGTGGTGTTTCATGTCCCTTTGATGTGCAAATATGTTCTTTGTAACAAATAAAACCAGAAAGAATGTGATAGTGCACAAAAGGATATATTAAAGTCCCAGATGCAGCAAATGCTGCTATTGATTCCAGAGAATACCTCAAGGAAAAGGGAAAAAATATATATGGTGAAGTCCTGCAAATAATTAGCAGATGAAATTAATGAAAAAAAAGGTTACTCACATACTAGTCTAGAGCTTCAAAATCTAGCTCTAGATTTAAAGGCACAGGGAGACTCCAATTGGAAACGTAGACATAGATTAAAACTCTGAATGGGTTAAAACCCTAAATGGATTAAGACTCCGAATGGAAACTCAGAAGTGGGTAAAAGTAAACTATTTTATTGTATAATAAAAAGTGAAGCCACCAGGCAACATATGAGAGAGTGTTCCAATGCAAAAACCACCACAATCACAGAACGTGTTCTTACAATATCTGTTAGATGCAGTTTCTCGGTTCAGTAGGACAAACTCCGCCTGTAATGTGATGTCACCACGTTCCGATATACGTTTCGCCAATGACAGCTTGGCTTTTTCGAGTATATCCGTGGTTGTTCTTTGGGTCTGTTTCTTGGGTCTTTTTAAAGTATCCCCTTTTGTTGAAACAATAGATTTTTCTCTTGCAAGATGTATTGAGTCCACGGATTCATCCAATACTTGTGGGATATTCTCCTTCCCGACAGGAAGTGGCAAAGAGAGCACCCACAGTAGAGCTGTCTATATAGCTCCTCCCCTAACTCCACCCCCCAGTCATTCTCTTTGCCTGCACTCATAGGAAGCTGGTAAAGTTTAAGAGGTGATAGAAATATTAGTTTAAAGTCTTCAAGCAAGAATTTTTTATTTTCTAAATAGTACCGGAGTGTGCTATTTTTACTCAGGCAGAGCATGGAAGAAGAATTCTGCCTTGACTCTGACAATTTCAGCAGCTGTAACTGAGATCATGTTTCCTTCCCACAGAGGTCTGAGGAATACAACAAAATCTTCAGTGGGGGGAGAGGTTCGTTCCTAGAAACGTTTTTGAGGTATGTGCAGTCTAATTACTTCTGAGGAGACCAGGTTCAGAATTTTAGACCTAAAAATGCATACTAGTGGGGCAAGTATAGTCCTAACAGAAAGGGGACTAGTCCTGCATACTTTATTTATGCCTAATGCACTCATGGCTCATGTACTGAAAGAGTTCCATGTGCTAACGTTTAGTGGTACGGTGCTTATTTGTGTTGGGTGAGACTCTGTGATTACCGGGCAGGATGTTTCTATGCTTGTTTGTATAGGAGGTTCCACATGGCTAGTGTTTTACAATCACCGCTTCCCATACGGTCTGACATGGCTGTTCCCCATCGTCGCAGATGGGCGGGGCCTATTTTCGCGCCTTCAGTGCGCAGTGAGGAGCCGGAGGAGATGGTCACAAGCAGTAGCTTCTCCAGGGGCTTGCGATCTGCCTAATTTGAGTGTTACTGGTGGTTTATTAGAAGGGCAGGTAGGCGCTACGGCAGAGCTGTGGCGAGGTGTTATTTGTTTTTAGCACTTTTAATTACCGGATGTGATAAAATCGCCATAAGGAGTAAAATCTGGTCCATACTTGGGGTGAAATACCATATAGCCCATAGGTACCTTCCATAGCAAAATTGGCCATTTTCATTAAAGGGACACTAAACCCAAATTTTTTCTTTCATGATTCAGATAGTGCATGCAATTTTAAGCAACTTTCTAATTTACTACTATTATAATTTTTTCTTCGTTCTCTTGCTATTTTTATTTAAAAAGCATGAATGTGATGCATAAGAGCCCGCCCATTTTTGGTTGAGAACCTGGGTTATGCTTGCTTATTGGTGGGTAAATGTAAGCCTCCAATAAGCAAGCGCTATCCATGGTGCTGAACCTAAAATGGGCTGGCTGCTAAGATTTACATTCCTGCTTTTAAAATAAAGATAGCAAGAGAACGAAGAAAAATTGATAATAGGAGTAAATTAGAAAGTTGCTTAAAATGCCATGCTCTATCTGAATCATGAAAGTAAAAATTTGGGTTCAGTGTCCCTTTAACGTTTAGGCACTTTTGCATTTTTTTGTACATTTTATTTTCTTAAAGGTACAGTAACGGTTTTTCAAAAATCGTTTTTTCTCAAACAATAAAGGTTTTCCAAGACTTGTACTGTGCTTATTAGTCTGTTCAACATGTCTGACATTGAAGAAAGTCAGTGCTCCATGTGTTTAGAGGTCATTGTGGAACCCCCCCTTACATTGTGTCCTACTTGTACCGACAGGGCCCTACACTGTAAAGATCATATCTTAGGTATTGATAGTGTGTCTAAAGATGATTCTCAGTCTGAAGAGAACCATGACATGCCACCTAATGATTCTCAAGTGTCTCAACCCATTACTCCTGCACAAGAGACGCCAAGTACTTTTAGTGCGTCTACTTCTTTTACTCTACAGGATATGGCGGCAGTAATGTCTAACACCCTTACAGAGGTGATGTCTAAACTGCCAGGTTTGCAAGGTAAACACAGTAGGCCAGGTTTAGAGACAAATGCTGACCCTTCTGATGCCTTAGTGCCTATTTCCGATGCCCCTTCACTATGCTCTGATGTGGGGGTTAGGAATTTTATGTCTGAGGGAGAATGTTCAGAATCAGGGAACCCAATTCCTCATATTGACTCGGACACTCCGTCCTTTAAATTTAAATTAGAACACCTCCGCCTGTTGCTCAGGGAGGTTTTGGCAACTCTAGACGATTGCGATCCTATCACAATTCCCCCAGAAAAATTTTGCAATATGGATAAATATTTAGAATTGCCTTCTTACACGGACGTATTTCCAGTTCCTAAGAGGATTGCGGAAATTGTTAAGAGGGAATGGGATAGACCAGGTATACCGTTTCCCCCCCTCCTAATTTTAAGAAAATGTTTCCAATATCTGATACCATGCGGGACTCCTGGCAACTTGTCCTTAAGGTAGAGGGAGCTATTTCCACGCTAGCAAGGCATACAACAATTCCCATTGAGGACAGTTGTGCTTTCAAAGACCCCATGGATAAAAAATTAGAGGGTCTTCTAAATAAATTGTTTGTCCAACAAGGTTTTCTCCTACAGCCGACGGCCGGCATTGTTCCAGTTACTACGGCAGTGGCTTTTTGGTTTGTCGCCCTGGAGGAGTCTCTGGAAGTTGAGACCCCCTTAGAGGAAATTCTGGACAGAATTAAGGCCCTTAAGTTGGCTAACTCATTTATTACCGACGCTGCTTTTCAGATTGCAAAATTAGCAGCAAAAAATGCAGGTTTTGCCATTTTAGCACGCAGAGCGTTATGGCTAAAGTCTTGGTCTGCTGACGTATCGTCTAAATCTAAATTTTTATCTATTCCCTTTAAGGGTAAGACCCTATTTGGGCCTGAACTGAAGGAATTCATTCCGGACATTACTGGAGGAAAGGGACATGCCCTGCCTGAGGACAAATCTCTTAAGACGAGGGGTAGACAAAATAATATTCGCTCCTTTCAAAACTTTAGAGGTGTTTCCTCAACGCGCGGTTCCTCTGCTAAGCAGGAAGGGAACTTTACTCCATCCAAGTCGGTCTGGAGACCTAACCAGGCCTGGAATAAAGGTAAACAAAACAAGAAGCCCGCTGCTGCTACCTAGACAGCATGAAGGGGCAGCCCCCGATCTGGGACCAGATCTAGTAGAGGGCAGACTTTCTTCCTTTGCTCAGGCTTGGGCAAGGGACGTACAGGATCCCTGGGCATTAGAAATTGTGACCCAGGGATACCAGCTGGAATTCTAGGATTGTCTTCCCAGGGGAAGATTTCATCTTTCTCGCTTGTCTGTAGACCAGACAAAAAGAGAGGCATTTTTACGCTGTGTAGAAGACCTCTACACCATGGGTGTAATTTGACCAGTTCCAAAATTGGAACATTGGCAGGGGTTTTATTCAAATCTCTTCGTGGTTCCCAAGAAAGGAGGGAACCTTCAGACTAGTTTTAGATCTCAAGTTTCTAAACAGGTTTCTCAGAGTCCCATCGTTCAAGATGGAGACCATTCGTACGTTATTATCAATGATCCAGGAGGGTCAATACATGACCACTGTTCCTGAGGTTCGCCTTCCAGGACAAGCATTATCAGTTTGTGGCTCTTCCCTTCAGGTTGGCCACGGCTCCCAGGATCTTCACAAAGGTTCTAGGGTCACTTCTGGTGTTCTCAGACCACGAGGTATAGCAGTGGTGCCCTATCTGGACGATATCTTGGTCCAGGCGTCAACCTATCTACTGTCCAAATCTCACACGGACATCATGTTGTCTTTTCTAAGAACTCACGGTTGGAAAGTGAACGGGTAAAAGAGTTCACTAGTCCCTCTAACAAGAGTTCCATTCCTGGGTACTCTACTAGATTCAGTAAACATGAAAGTGTTTCTGACAGAGGTCAGAAAATCAAAGATTCGAAATACTTGCCGAGTTCTGCAGTCCCTTCACCAGCCAACAGTGGCGCAGTGTATGGAAGCTATCGGCCTAATGGTAGCGGCAATGGACATCGTGCCGTTTGCTCGCTTTCATTTCAGACCACTACAACTGTGCATGCTCAGGCAGTGGAATGGGGATTATGCAAATTTGTCTCCTCCAATAAATCTGGACCAGGAGACCAGAGATTCTCTTCAGTGGTGGTTGTCTCAAGAATATCTGTCCCAGGGGATGTGCTTTCGCAGGCCATCTTGGGTTGTGGTAATGACGGACGCCAGCCTGCTGGGCTGGGGTACAGTCTGGAATTCCCTGAAGGCTCAGGATGTGTGGACTCAGGCGGAGTCTCAACTACCGATCAATATTCTGGAACTGAGAGCGATATTCAACACGCTTCAGGCATGGCCTCAGTTGGCTGCGGCCAGATTCATAAGATTCCAGTCGGACAACATCATGACTATGGCATATATTAATCATCAGGGGGGAACAAGGAGTTCTCTAGCGATGATAGAGGTATCAAAAATAATCCAATGGGCGGAGTCTCACTCTTGCCATCTCTCTGCGATCTACGTCCCAGGAGTAGAGCACTGGGAAGCAGATTTCCTAAGTTGTCACCTCCACCTGGAGGTGTTTGCTGCTTTGATTCTTCAATGGGGCACACCGGAATTGGATCTGATGACATCTTGACAGAATGCCAAACTTTCTCTTTACGGGTCCAGATCAAGGGTCCCCAAGGAGGCATTAATAGATGCTCTAGCAGTACCTTGGTCGTTCAACCTGGCTATGTGTTGCCACCTTTTCCTCTCCTGCCACCTGTGATTGCAAGAATCAAACAGGAGAGGGCTTCAGTGATTCTAATAGCTCCTGCGTGGCCACGCAGGACCTGGTATGCGGATCTAGCGGACATGTCGTCTCTACCTCCGTGGTAACTACCATTGAGGAAGGATCTTTTCATCTGAGGTCCGCTCCTACATCCAAATCTAACTTCTCTGCAACTGACTGTCTGGAGGTTGCACGCTTGATTTTATCAAGGCGAGGATTCTCTGAGTCGGTCATTGATACTCTGATTCAGGCTTGCAAGCCTGTCACTAGGAAGATTTACCATCAGATATGGAGTAAATATCTTTATTGGTGCGAATCCAGAGGTTACTCATGGAGTAAAGTTCGGATTCCTAAGGTTCTGCCCTTTCTCCAAGAAGGATTGGAGAAAGATCTTTCAGCTAGTTCCTTAAAGGGACAGATTTCTGCTTTGTCCATTTGCTTCATAAGCGTCTGGCAGATGTTCCAGACGTTCAGGCCTTTTGTCAGGCTTTAATCAGAATCAAGCCTGTGTTTAAACCTATTGCTCTGCCATGGAGTTTGAATTTAGTTCTTGAAGTTCTTCAAGGTGTTCCGTTTGAACCTATGCATTCCATAGATATTAAGCTTCTATCTTGGAAAGTTCTGTTTTTAGTAGCTATCTCTTCGGCTCGAAGAGTTTCTGAATTATCTGCTTTACAGTGTGACTCACCTTATCTTGTTTTCCATGCGGATAAGGTGGTTTTGCGTACCAAACCTGGATTCCTTCCTAAGGTTGTTTCAGGAAATTGTTGTTCCTTATCTGTGTCCTAATCCTTCTTCCAAGAAGGAATGTCTGTTGCACAACCTAGATGTGGTTCGTGCTTTAAAGTTCTACGTACAAGCAACTAAAGATTTCTGTCAAAAATCTTCATTGTTTGTTGTCTATTCTGGAAAGCGGTGAGGTCAAAAGGCTACGGCAACCTCTCTTTCTTTTTGGCTGAAAAGCATCATCCATTTGGCTTATGAGACTGCTGGCCAGCAGCCTCCTGCAACAAGGATTACTGCTCACTCTACTAGAGCAGTGGCTTCCACATGGGCTTTTTAAAATGAGGCTTCTGTTGAACAGATTTGTAAGGCGGCGACTTGGTCTTCGCTTCATACTTTTTCCAAATTTTACAAATTTGATACTTTTGCTTCTTCAGAGGCTATTTTTGGTAGAAAGGTTCTACAAGCAGTGGTGCCTTCCGTTTAGGTACCTGTCTTGTCCCTCCCTTCATCCGTGTCCTAAAGCTTTGCTATTGGTATCCCACAAGTATTGGATGAATCCGTGGACTCAATACATTTTGCAAGAGAAAACAAAATTCATGCTTACCTGATAAATTTCTTTCTCTTGCGATGTATCGAGTCCACGGCCTGCCCTGTCTCTTTAAGACGGGTAGTATATTTTATTAAAAAACTTCAGTCACCTCTGCACCCTATAGTTTCTCCTTTTTCTTCCTAACCTTCGGTCGAATGACTGGGGGGTGGAGTTAGGGGAGGAGCTATATAGACAGCTCTGCTGTGGGTGCTCTCTTTGCCACTTCCTGTTGGGAAGGAGAATATCCCACAAGTATTGGATGAATCCGTGGGCTCGATACATCGCAAGAGAAAGAAATTTATCAGGTAAGCATAAATTTTGTATTTTTAGTGATCTGTCAAAATCTATTCCTTAGAAAAAGCCAAGCTGTCATTGGCAAAATGTACGTCGGAACGTGGTGACGTCACATTACAGGCGGAGTTTGTCCTACTGAACCGAGAAACTGCATCTAAGCATCTAACAGATATTGTTAGAACACGGTCTGTGATTGCTGTGGTTTTTGCATTGGAACACTCTCTCATATGTGGCCTGGTGACTTCACTTTTTATTATACAATAAAATTGTTTACTTTTACCCACTTCTGAGTTTCCATTCGGAGTCTTAATCCAGTCGGAGTTTTAACCCATTCAGAGTTTTAATCTATGTCTACGTCTCCAATTGGAGTCTCCCTGTGCCTTTAAATCTAGAGCTTAATTTTGAATCTATAGGGTATGTGAGTACCCTTTTTCCATTCATTTCATGTGCTAATTATTTGCAGGACTTCACCATATATTTTTTCTCCCTTTTCCTTGAGGTATTCTCTTGAATCAACAGCAGCATCTGCTGCATCTGGGACTTTAATATATCCTTTTGTGCACTATCACTTTGTTTTTGGTTTAATTTGTTTATTGGATTGTGTTTATATATTGTTTTGTATTATGTTCTTTGTAACAGATTTCTAGAAGAAGGAAATGTTGAAGGAGCTGAGATGCAAAAACAGAGGATAGAGCAGTTGCAAAGAGAACGGAGGAGAGTTTTAGAGGAAAACAATTTGGAACATCAGCCTCGATTTTTCAGGTGAAACTTATTTTCTCTTTCTCTAATCCAGAACATTTATACTCATCTCTAATAGTTGTAAGTTGTATTTTCCAATTTGCATCACTACATGAATCTTTCTTTGTGAACAAAAAAGGCAACTTAAATTATATTAGGAGAATTGCACTTTATTTTGTTCCTGAGCCTTTTCTGCTGTTAAATGTTACATGGCCAATGTTCCAATCTAAGGAACTTTTCTGCCCTTGTTTCATGGTAACCGGCCAGTGGACGCTGTTCATTGGCTGCTCACATTAAGTATTGCAGATGAAAGTTTTTACTTTAATAAATGTTGCAAAGGACGTTGAAGTGGCAGCTCCTTTAAAAAGAGCCATTTTCAATATAAGTTATGGTACATACAAAAGATAAGAAAAAAAATCCTCCAGTGCAAGTATAGTGAAACAACATAGAACAGTGGATAGCCCATCCGTATTCCTTACAAAGAGCAACTTTGCATATCCTTACCCAGAGTTCTCTGCTCCAGTGGAAAATATTGTTCTATTGTATGTAAAAACAAGCCATAATGCATGTATCCCAGTAAACAAGATCTTGCCAGCAATAATCAGTGTGCACATGCTGCTATTTTACTTAAACATACAGTGACCTGCCTATGCTATCAGTACTGCACATTCCTCCAATGACTTATATTTTTTCAGGCTGAGCAAACTATATTAAAATTAATTTCTAGCTGCATATAAAGAGTTTATCTATCATAAATACAGGTATCACATAAAAACCTCCAAAACCGTACAGAACAAATCGATTAAAATGGCAAAATTACAACCTCTATACAGTCTATTCTAATATGTGCCATGAAAAACAAAAGAAAATAACAATTAGACTACTGCGGTCAGCTTTGAAATATCAAGACTCGACCACCAGACAAAATACTTCACAAGAGCAATAGAGTCTTTTTATGATTTCTGCATGATTGGCCAAGGTTTAGGTGTAAGACTTCGATCAAACCTTTAGAACATCAACGGTCAGACTCTCAGTTTCTAAGATGCCTTTAGTTCTATCCATCAAGACTATGTAGTCTAATAAACTTGAAGTAAATATTTTAAAATGACAAACATTTACAGAATCCATTTTGCAAGCATGTTGTTATTATTATTTATTTGTATAGCACCACAAAGTTCTGTAGCGCTGAGTTGATTGCTTTTCTGTGCTACTAGTGATTTCATTCACTATACGTGATCCACACGTCGAGATCGCTGCTTCACAAAATCCCGGGGCGCTGCTGTTGATGACATCACACATAGGGCTCAACTTGAAACATACGAGCAAGGAGACTGGATAATGCTTCTACTGCAAACTGGCTAGCAATGCTTACTAATCATACACTTGTAAAAGATAGGTGAACGAACGCTCAATGAATTTCAAACATGATTGCACCTTTGAACCGAAGACCATCAGCAGCCTTGTGTTCATCTTTGAATCTAGCACACGGAGTTTGAAGCCTACTTTACTCAGCTGTATGCCTAAATGAAACTTCAGATGTTAAGTAAAAAGAAAACCAAAGTAAAAACTCTTAGCAGCAGGCAGCCCCCCCCCCCCCCCCAGCCTGTCATAGGCTCCTGTGGTGTGTACAACCTCTCTACCTGTATAAGAATGTTTAAGGATAACCTGCATAATAACACCAAATTTTTTCTTTTTTCTATATAACAAAATGTTAGCAGCATGACTTTTGTTATTTGTGGTGGTAAAGACTATCTGATTGTTAATACTAATATCTACTTTATTTGTCTCTTCTTAATAGGAAGTCTAATGATGACTCTTGGGTAACAAATGGCTCCTACTGGCAGCTCAGAAGAGATCCAGGATTTATTAAATTGGACAGCCCAGTGATATGGTGAAACAATGACTTTTTTCAAGTATTGCACTGAACGCTACTGATATCACGGACAAATAATATATATCAGCGTGTTTATTGTAATAAAAATTGGGAACAATATCCACACCTAGTCCTTAATCTAACCTTGACTATTATTGTGAATAGTATGTTAAATATTCTTTCTCAGAATATTAAGAAGGTAAAATTAACATGGTATGTGCACTTGATCTGGTAACAAAATAGAATTTTGTTCACACATTACTGATAACACATAAGTACTAATATTTTCTTTTGTATAGATGCAGTATCATTTTGGATTGTTCTTGCTAGTCCTCTTGATTTTAAGTAATCTGAACAAGATTATAAAGCATGTAAAATGCTGGACATCAAGTAAACATATTGTGACAAAGAATAGATATCAACTACTTTTTGGAAGGGTTCACCTTTTATACTTAATTTTGTTTTAAAAATCTTGATAATGAAAAATTAGAATCCATAATAATTTATATTTGGTTTCTAATTGGAAAATGTTACCCTGCTCATAAGGGGTTTTAAGTACATACCAAAGAAGAGCCAATTTATTGTTTTCTATGACTGTATGTTTCCAGGAAGAGTGGTACAAATAACATTTTCTTATTAAAATTCAGTAAGGGAAACTTCTCTCTCCAGGTTTATATTATCAATGATGTCCTCTTTGTCCTAAAACATAATGACCGATTTATACAAAAGAAAAAAAAAAGAACATAACACCCTTGTTGGTTTCTCTTCATCCAGTTTCAAGCTTTGTAACAGTGCTCATGATGGGGTGCACATACTGATTCTAAATATAAAAAAAATGTATAAAATTTAATATAGTCTCAAGTAAAAAGGGAACATATATATACATACCTGTATGTGTATATTGCATGTATTTAAATAAGGATACAAGTATAATGTATCTGATGATGCTTGAGTCAGTAAAAAGAATTATTTTTTATATTTTTAATATATATATATATAAACCTACCACATATTGCCTTTACTGGATCTTTTTCAACCCTGTAATATTTCTTTGTATTTTCAAAATATTATGTTAAATTATTGTAATATTCAGAGATTATTTGTGGAATTTACTCACAGGTTTTTATTAAAGGCCATTTTACTTGTTCTGCCACAAAACATATATAGGGCTAAATATTCTTTTGGAGGAAAAATGATGTTGTAAAATATTTTAAAATAATTTTATTTTCAATTACAGAGTATGTATTTTTGGCCTTTAACATTTAACTACCAAAATGAAACATATGTTCTGATTGTAAGTTTGCAACAATAGGATCTGTCAGATGCTAATGGAAAATGATTGTGATAATGTGGCCATATGGTACATATGCTGTGTTATTTTTGTACCTACAGCTTGATATATAATGATCTTGCCAGAACTGTTTGCTTCAAAGGGTGCATTAGAAGAAGGAAGCACTACAGCTGAGTTATTCAATGTCAGTCCTCATAACCACTAACAAACACAATCAGTAACTGTTGTTCTCTAATCTGTTGTCATCCAGAATTCCAAAATTCTGGACTGTTAGTGGGTCCTGGGAACATAAATGTAGGACTCCTGGATTAAAGCATAGTAATCTAACACCGGAAGGCATAGCACTTCTTACAGCTGTATATTTATTGACATATTTTACACATCATTTTTGTATTTTGTGATCTTCAATCCCCATACCACTTTCTTATTATAACAAAGTTAAATGTTGCAATATTTGAATCCATACTTAAATAAAATATTTAATTTTAAGAACAGGCTATGTTTCTAAACAATACCTATGGCATTAATAAATAATATCTATATCATTTCCCTTGTGAGTTTTCTGATTGTCCATTGTGTTATCAGTTTGTTTCTGTGTGTCTATATGTCTTGTGTTTCACACTTGATGTAGATGTTGATCTTATTAGAAGAATACAATTTTTTGAAAATTAAACTGTCTGGCCACTATCATAGGTAACATCTTGATTGCTAGTTCTATGTCTTTTCCATGTAATCATCATAATTAATGATGCTAACTATTTTTACACACTTTAAACACACTGTTTGTTATATTTATAGTCAAATACTGAATGCACCATAATATTTCAGTTTTGTTCTTAATCCATTTCTACATATGTTATTCAGTACACAAAATTAATGTCTTCCAGAAATAAAGAATAATAGCCTTACTTCAAATGTAACCAGATGAGCTGCTATTACATGTCTTAAGTTTAGAACAATAATAATACATTTGGGTACAGAATTTAACGTTTGCATGACTATTCCCTATAATTATGTAAATAAAACTATATTTCACATTGTTATCACTTTGTGTATTGTTTTTTTATAGTATGTACACAAAAATGTACTATTTTTTTATTTTTGTAATTAGTTACAACCACTGTTTTCATTGTATCATTGAACCTAACTACAGTGATTCACAAAAAAAAATATGTAACTGAAATAATCCAGACTTTTTCCTCTGATTCAAGAGTAAACACAAAATTATGTAACACATTCATCCAGAGTCATTACTCCTAGGAATTATACTTCTGGACCCTAGGAGGAGGCAAAGATTCGCAAAACTCCCCCCCCCCACCTTACTGGAAACCTAGTCTTAAGCTTTGCCTTCACTGGAGAAAGGTGAAGAATTAAGGTGTTCCAGATACTCTTCCCCTCAGAGAGCTACTGTTTGACAGGGGGATGCTTTTGGATTATGGGGTAGTGGCACAATTACACCCAGTGGGACTATGAAGCATCTTAAGAAGCTAACACGTGCACTTCAGCAGCGCAATAAGGAAACATGCGCATACACAAGCAAACCCAACCTGCCGTAACTGGCTTCGATTTTTGCATACATAGTCTATTTAGCTAGTGTCTTTTGTTTGCGCGCCTGTCAGTTAACTTTTTCAATCCTGGTGCTTGGCTTTAGTTGTTTCCCCTCTACGCTGTGTTGGGTTAGCGCTCATTATTTCTTTAGTGCTGCTGGATGAACGCTTAATTCTCCTTTGCTAGTTTCAGCCTCTCTTTTGTGGATGGGTTAAGATTTTCAATTCTGCCAAGAGCTTCTTTTGGGGTATAAAATTCTGTTTTCTCCTGCCTTTATTCCTTATTTATGATTATTATGCTTTAATTCACATTCATTTTTTGTTTTTGTTTCTTACTGTAGTGTCCCCACTACAGTGAAAGTTTATTCCTCAGAAGCTAGATCTACTGAACACTTTCCTACTAATAAAAATTTGTTTGTTTTTTTGCAAGCTTGTTATTATATCCCCTGCTTAGCTTTGCAAATTTTGTATGAATCATTTAAGGTATTCTAATAAGACAAATGCCACTCTTGCTTCAAAGGGTATGTGTCCTCCCTCAGTGTGTTCCATATAAGGGAGTTCTTCAGATTTTGTTCCAAGATTTAAAGATTTTTAATGCTCTACTGTATCTGAAATGTTGGCAGCTATGCCTCCTCCAAGTAAGTGTAAAAGGTCAGTTTCTGGTAATCACTCCTCTAGCTTATCTGATTTAAATAGATCTAAGTCTAGTAAGCTCTAGGTTTCTAATCATGGTGCTTCTGAATTATCCTCTGAGGATGAGTTATTTTAAGATGATCAAGAGTCAGTTTCTGATCACGAAACAGAGGCATCCTCTTTTCTGTTTAAGCTTGAACTTCTTCATTCTCTTTAAGAAAAGTCTTATGTATCTTAGGGGTTCAGGATAGGAAGTTTTCTCAAAATAAGTCTGTGAAGTAATTGGATTTGACTTTTAAACCTACTGCTAAGTCTCCAGAGGTTTTTCCAGTTCCAAATGCTATCTCTAAATTAATTTCTAAATAATGGTCAAAGCCAGGTATCCCGTTTAATTCTGCTTTAAAATTTCCTTGCTTGCTTCTAATATAGAGCTTTGGGAAACTATCCCTGAAGTGGATGGGGCTATTTCTACTCTGGCTAGACATACTACTATTCTTTTAACCCCTAAATACTGGAGAATTTTTAGCAATTTCGTTATCACTTAATTTAAACAGAAATAGAGCCTTGTTTTTTTATTTACCTGTCAAAACTATATATATATATGCATTTGTAAGTAGACAGCCCAAGGTATTGATCTAGGCCTTTCACCACCAAATGCGATCAAATAATTTAATTTTTTTAAAAAATTTTCACAAACTTTGGAATTCTCACCGAAATTATTTATACTGCTAGTGTAATCATGGCACAAATGGTTGTAAAAGCTTCTCTGGGATCCCCTTTGTTCAGGAATAGCAGACATATATGGCTTTGCAATTGCTTTTTGGAAATTAAAAGGCCGCTAATTGTAGCTACCCACCACATATCTATTATTCCTGGCAGTGAAGGGGTTAATTAGGTATCTTAAAAGGTCAATTTTAGCTTTAGTGTAGAGATTACACTCCCATCTGACACTTTCCACCCCCTGATCCCTCCCAAACCACTCTCTTCCCTCCATCACCCCCCACTGGTCCTCCCCAATATTAAGTACTGGCAGACAGTTTTTGTTGTTTTTCTTAATTAAATTTATTTTTTCTTCAGTGTAGGATACCCGCCTTACCCTCCAAGCTGCCTGATTCCCCCCCAAACAGCTCTCTAGCCCTCCCTCTCTAACTAGTGCTGCCATCTTAGGTAATGGCAGCTTTCGGCCAGTACTTTTAATACCCCTTTTTTGTATTTTTTTTTCTGTTATGTAGTGGTCCCACCACTTCCCCCTTCCCATGATCGCAAATTAGGGATCCCTCCACACCCCTTTTACTGTAGTGTAGCTGCCCTATCCCTCCTTGTCCCTTTATTTTTATATTCTGTAACCATTAGGCATCTGCCCTCATATGGAACCGGAGCACCGATCCCGCTTTGGTTTCATATGCGGGCAGATGCCTGGAGCTCAGGAACTCCAGCTCTCGGCTGTAACTTTCTGTTTGTGATCTCAGTAGCATTCGATCAATCTATAGAAGTCTAAAAGCAGAGCCCATGCAGAAAAGTGAAGAGGAGGGAAAGCCATTTACTTATATTTCCCCCTAGGGACGTCTGCAGTCTAAAACTTAGGGTATGTAATCATTATGGAACCTCCTACACAATCTCCTGCTCTCTGAGAAACGGCTCAAATACATAGCAGATGCAGTTAACCCCATGGCTGCCAAAAAGTCTAAAACTGCAGTCCCCTCTGCTAGCTAGCTGCTGGGTTAACTGCATCTACAATGTATTTGATATCAGCAAGGCACAGCATTTCTGAAAAGAGCAGACCCCCACCCCTACTGCTATATGCCTGTATTGGATTCCTGCACAGGAGCAGGGCTCATTATCAGTCAAGATGAAATGTTTAAAAAAAGAAGAAAATAATATATATATATATATATATATATATATATATATATATACACATATGTGTGTGTAACTGTGTATGTGATTGTATATATGTGCGTATGTGTATGTATATATAATTGTGTATGTATATATATATATATATATATATCGATCCAAGAGAAGGTAAAATGTAGAGGCGCTTAGTGAAAGAATCTAATTACAGTATCTATAGTAAGACACGTAAAGTACAAAAAGTTATAGAAATGCACTGCTACTTGATATTAGGGTAAAAACCCCAAATACAAATAAAGCTATCGCAGAATTGTATTTATAATTATGTTGCTAGTATAAAGTGTTGCTAATACAACCACAATTCTCTGTAAAGTATAAAGAGATACTAGTATGGCAAATAATATCACAGATGACAAATAAGTATCGCAGTACATACAGATAGTGCAGGTAAATTATCAAAGTAAAACCACAAGATTGTGCATGCAGTTAGAGTCCATACGTGAAACTATTGTGACATAAAAAAGGAGAAAAAGGTGAAAATCCCAAAGTGGCGGATCACACTGTCCCCTCAAGGGGTTCTACTTACTCTCCTTTACCTCAATCTGTATGAGGTAAGTGTCGCGTGAGGTAAGTAGAAAGTCCTCCCTTGTAGTGGCAAGTCTCCTGTGGCTTGTTTTCTGTCTTCCAGCAATTTTACTCGCATAGATGAAATGGGAAAAAAACAGAAAAGATGGTAATAGTGCAACCCCGTTAAATAGGATATATATGCACAGTTCTATATAAAATAACACTCACACTAGATAACCTCAAATGGATGTGAGGTATTTTATTAGCATGATAGAATAAAAACAGGTAATTGGCATGAACAGTATTTTAGAACCAGTTCAGTGCAAGATGAATATAACAAGTAAAAGTCCTAACGCGTTTCAAAGGTCTACACACATACACGACCTTCTTCTTCAGAGGAAAAAGTAATTACCGACTGTAGGTAAATCCTTCGTCTTTAAAGCGGAGCTGCGACACGCCCCTATGGACTCCAATTGGATCGTCGGATCACATGACCTTCAGTAACAAAATACGAATTGAAGGAAAGGCTGCCATAATTGTTACTGGCATTAAGACAAAGTGTTGGTTGTTCAGAGTGTCCGATGGAACACCGCTCTGGTGCTTATTATAAATTAAGAGATACAATGTTTTAAAATGCCTTCCATATCGGTACAGATTACATTTATACCACGGGCAGATTAGGACACTCTTAATAGGTAGCCAATAGCACCTGAGCTTCTAAAAGTGATATCGGAAGCATACATTAGTACGTAGAGTTAATAAATACATAGATTAAAATTCTTATAATAAATATGATACAATACATCTCAATACTTCGCAATTGCATAACATTCCAATAAAATAATTAGTAATATTTGAATAAAAAACATGATGATCACAGTTAAATCTTATTAAAAATATATTAAAAATTTGATATACTACTTCATACAATATAAATATGGTATAAAAAAGATATAGAAACATATATGTATGAATCAGGTTAGAAGAAGGAAAAGAAAAAAAGGGGACTGTTTTAAAGGACCTGTCTTCTTATTAATTATAAGTGGGAAACTAATTAGATCTACTGAATGAATAAATGTAACGTAAAAATTAAACTGGGAAGATGAATTAGAAAAATTAATTAGAACAAGAAATGTAGAGAGAAATCAGTGAAAATGCATACAAACTAATATTGGATAAAATTTATGTTTAAGAATAAGTGCATTGAGATAATCTTTCCGTTTAAAAATAATTATATACTCTAAAAGAGGGGTTAGTGTATCAGGGAACCAGGAATGCAGGGTCACAAAAAACAATGAAAGTCCATATTGGAATTGGAGGTCGAAATACAATGTTAAACTAATTAGGGGTCCAGATGGAATGGGAGGTTGTAATAAAATTTACATGATTTAGGTTAAAGTGCTAAGTAAGAAAGGCCGCCAGATCGATATCCTTATTAAGACCTTTGGGATTCAGGGAGCTTAGAGTATAAATCCAGTAAGTTTCCCTTTTTCTGAGTTTAAGTTCTCTGTCACCCCCTCTTTTGTCCTGTTGTACACATTCGATTATTGTTCCTTTGAGGCAAGATGGTTTTTGATTATGTTTTTCTCTGTAGTGGGCCGACAAACTATGGTTCTTCTCACCATTTTCAATATTATTGATATGTTCGAGTAGCCTTTTCTTAAAGGGTCTTGTGGTTCTACCTACATATTGCAGGCCACACCCACATTGTAATAGATATACAACAAAATCCGTCCGGCAATTACAAAGGCTTTCAATTTTGTATTTTTTGTTTGTCACCGTGGATATAAACTTCTTAGTTGGTTTGTTTGATGAAAAATGGTGTGTACAGGCTACGCAATTTTTTCTATTGCATTTGAAATAACCAGTCGTCTCTTTGTTAAGCCAATTGGTTTTTAGATGGCTCTTGGACTTCAGCTGGCTTGGGGCCAGGATATTCTTCAGATTTTGTTTTTTTCTAAAGATTAGTCTTGGCTCCCTCCTTGTGATAGAGTCAAGATAGGAGTCTTTTTTCAAAATATGCCAGTGCTTTTTAATTATATTCTTTATTTCCCATGCTCCTTCATTGTATGTCGTCACGAAATTGACATTTCTCCAACATAGGTGTGTCCGGTCCACGGCGTCATCCTTACTTGTGGGATATTCTCTTCCCCAACAGGAAATGGCAAAGAGCCCAGCAAAGCTGGTCACATGATCCCTCCTAGGCTCCGCCTTCCCCAGTCATTCTCTTTGCCGTTGTACAGGCAACATCTCCACGGAGATAGCTTAGAGTTTTTTGGTGTTTAATTACTCAGTTGTGGGGCATTCCAGACATGGATCTGATGGCCTTTCGTCAGAACTTCAAGGTTCCTTGCTACGGGTCCAGATCCAGGGATCCCAAGGCGACTCTAGTAGATGCACTAGTAGCACCTTGGACCTTCAAACTAGCGTATGTATTCCCACCGTTTCCTCTCATCCCCAGGCTGGTAGCCAGGATCTATCAGGAGAGGGCATCGGTGATCTTGATAGCTCCTGCGTGGCCACGCAAGACTTGGTATGCAGACCTGGTGAATATGTCATCGGCTCCACCATGGAAGCTACCTTTGAGACGGGACCTTCTTGTTCAAGGTCCGTTCGAACATCCGAATCTGGTCTCACTCCAACTGACTGCTTGGAGATTGAACGCTTGATTTTATCAAAGCGAGGGTTCTCAGATTCTGTCATTGATACTCTTGTTCAGGCCAGAAAGCCTGTAACTAGAAAAATCTACCATAAAATATGGAAAAGATATATCTGTTGGTGTGAATCTAAAGGATTCCCTTGGGACAAGATAAAAATTCCTAAGATTCTATCCTTTCTTCAAGAAGGTTTGGAGAAAGGATTATCTGCAAGTTCTTTGAAGGGACAGATTTCTGCTTTGTCTGTGTTACTTCACAAAAAGCTGGCAGCTGTGCCAGATTTTCAAGCTTTTGTTCAGGCTCTGGTTAGAATCAAGCCTGTTTACAAACCTTTGACTCCTCCTTGGAGTCTCAATTTAGTTCTTTCAGTTCTTCAGGGGGTTCCGTTTGAACCCTTACATTCCGTTGATATTAAGTTATTATCTTGGAAAGTTTTGTTTTTGGTTGCAATTTCTTCTGCTAGAAGAGTTTCAGAGTTATCTGCTCTGCAGTGTTCTCCTCCTTATCTGGTGTTCCATGCAGATAAGGTGGTTTTGCGTACTAAACCTGGTTTTCTTCCGAAAGTTGTTTCTAACAAAAACATTAACCAGGAGATAGTCGTGCCTTCTTTGTGTCCGAATCCAGTTTCAAAGAAGGAACGTTTGTTGCACAATTTGGACGTAGTTCGTGCTCTAAAATTCTATTTAGATGCTACGAAGGATTTTAGACAAACATCTTCCTTGTTTGTTGTTTATTCTGGTAAAAGGAGAGGTCAAAAAGCAACTTCTACCTCTCTCTCTTTTTGGCTTAAAAGCATCATCAGATTGGCTTACGAGACTGCCGGACGGCAGCCTCCTGAAAGAATCACAGCTCATTCCACTAGGGCCGTGGCTTCCACATGGGCCTTCAAGAACGAGGCTTCTGTTGATCAGATATGTAAGGCAGCGACTTGGTCTTCACTGCACACTTTTACTAAATTTTACAAATTTGATACTTTTGCTTCTTCTGAGGCTATTTTTGGGAGAAAGGTTTTGCAAGCCGTGGTGCCTTCCATCTAGGTGACCTGATTTGCTCCCTCCCTTCATCCGTGTCCTAAAGCTTTGGTATTGGTTCCCACAAGTAAGGATGACGCCGTGGACCGGACACACCTATGTTGGAGAAAACAGAATTTATGTTTACCTGATAAATTACTTTCTCCAACGGTGTGTCCGGTCCACGGCCCGCCCTGGTTTTTTAATCAGGTCTGATAATTTATTTTCTTTAACTACAGTCACCACGGTATCATATGATTTCTCCTATGCAAATATTCCTCCTTTACGTCGGTCGAATGACTGGGGAAGGCGGAGCCTAGGAGGGATCATGTGACCAGCTTTGCTGGGCTCTTTGCCATTTCCTGTTGGGGAAGAGAACATCCCACAAGTAAGGATGACGCCGTGGACCGGACACACCGTTGGAGAAAGTAATTTATCAGGTAAACATAAATTCTGTTTTCCTGCATAGTCCTTTTCTGTTTCGTGTTGTTTTGATGTTTTAGAGACTTGTTTGCCTGTATTGAGGAGTCGTTTTCTGTCCATGGCATTTACTTTTTTCATTGCTTCCGATAGATTATAGTTGTTATATCCTCTTGCTTTGAATCTTTTACTAAGATTCTTAGCCTCTCTATCATAATCCTGTTTTTTAGAGCAGTTTCTTTTCAGCCTTTGGAACTGTCCCATAGGGATATTCTGGATCCATTTCTTGTAGTGGCCACTTTTGGCATGGAGATATCCGTTGCTATCTGTGGCCTTTTTATAAAGTTTGGAATGGATTTCATTGTTTTCCTGGAAAAGAATGACGTCAAGAAAGTCCATCTCATGGGGGTTTTTCTTACTTGTAAATGATAGATTAAAATCATTGATGTTTAGTTTATTTACAAATTCATCCAGGAGAGTGGAACTACCATCCCATATTAGGATGATATCATCTATATATCTGCCCCAAGCTACAATGTTTGGTAGATATAGATTGTTTTTCCAGATGACTTCTTCTTCCCAGAGTCCCAGATAAAGATTCGCGTAGCTTGGGGCAAATTTCGTCCCCATTGCTGTTCCGGTGACTTGTAAAAAGTAATCCTTTTCAAAGAGGAAATAGTTATTTTCCAAAGTAAATCTAATTGCATCTAGCAAAAAGAACTGGAGGTTTTCATGTAGACTATTGTCAGCCGCTCTGGAATCAATCCGGGATGTAACCCAACTGCTAGCGTGAATTGAAAGCACACGCTAGCACACTGAGAAATATCCAGGACGTGACCCACTCAGGAAGCAGATTAGAAGATAACAAATATGAATATTGTTCCAGAATGCAGGAAAGCCACAAAGGATAAAACGTCCCTTTAAGTAGTACAAAGAACAAAAAAGAAATGCTCTTACTTTGAAGCTTCTGAAAAAGGTCCTCTTTAGCAGGCTTGTAAAACAAAGGAAAAGTTCTCTTTTGCAGCTTGTAAAAGTATAATGTCCCTTTAAGCAGGTTTATAACAAACAGAAAGGCAAAGTTCTCTTTTGCAGCTTGTAAAAGTAAATGTCCCTTTTAAGCAGGTGTATAACAAACAGAAAGGCAAAGTTCTCTTTTGCAGCTTGTAAAAGTATAATGTCCCTTTAAGCAGGTTTATAACAAACAGAAAGGCAAAGTTCTCTTTTGCAGCTTGTAAAAGTAAATGTCCCTTTTAAGCAGGTGTATAACAAACAGAAAGGCAAAGTTCTCTTTTGCAGCTTGTAAAAGTAAATGTCCCTTTTAAGCAGGTGTATAACAAACAGAAAGGCAAAGTTCTCTTTTGCAGCTTGTAAAAGTAAAATGTCCCTTTAAGCAGGTCTTGTTTAACAAAGAATAGGTTTAAAGGTAAAGGCCAAAGCAAGGTCAGGCAGGCAGAAGTCGGCATCCAAATATCAGCAAAAGGTATAGGCAAAAGACAGGGTCAGGCAAGCAGAAGTCGGCATCCAAGTGTCAGCAAAAGGGTAATAACTACAGGCAAGGTCAGGCAGGCAGAAGTCAATGTCCAAATATCAGCAAGTAGGGATTAGGCAAGAGGCTTGGTCAGGCAGGCAGAAGTCGGTACACAGAAGAATAAAACTGATATGGTACTCACAATCCAGGGAAACAAACAAACGGGCCCAGATTCAGATCTCCCGCCGAGATTTAAAGGGCAGGAGCGTAACCGTCATCAGAGGGGTGTGAGAGAAAGCGTCATGTTGCTAAGCAACATGACGTCAGAGACACAGAGGAGTTCCGGGAGCCGCGGCGACACGGCGATGAACGGAAGCGCTCATGACAGCACCCCCTCCTCAAGGGCCCCTCCGGGGGACAGGACCAGGTCTATCAGGATGAGTCTTGTGGAAGGTCTTGACCAATATTGGAGCATTTACTTGATGAGCAGGTTCCCAAGAACGTTCCGTGACTGGATAACCCTTCCAATGAATGAGATAATACAATTTCTTGCCCCGCAATTTGGAATCTAGAATATGGCTGATCTCAAACTCAGGATGTCCATGCACCAATAACGGTGGAGGTTTAGAAAAAGGCTTAGAATACCTGTTAATCATCACAGGTTTTAAAAGAGAAACATGGAATACCGGATGGACTTTGAGAGACTTGGGTAAAGCTACCCGATAAGCAGTGGAACATACCTGACCCAGTATTCGGAAAGGACCCACATATCGTGGTCCCAATTTGTTAGAAGGTTGTTTCAGGCGAAGAAATCGAGAGGAAATCCAAACTTTATCACCAGGGCGATATTTGGGAGCCTTTTTCCGTCGAAGATCCGAAAAGAACTTGTAACGTCTAGAAGTTACAGAAAGAATACGATGTATCTTCTGCCAATGTCGAGTTAATCTTCGGGCTGTAAGATCAGAAGCAGGATTCACTGTGGAGGAAGTATGCAAAGGGAACGTCCTAGGCTGATATCCGTAAGCTGCATGAAAAGGAGAAGTCTGAAGGGAGGAATTGTACCGGGCATTATGGGCCAATTCAGCCAAAGGAAGGTAAGAAGTCCAGTTAGAATGATAATGATCCACATAATGTCTAAGATATGTTTCAAGACACTGGTTTACTCTTTCAGTCTGACCATTCGATTGTGGGTGGTGAGAAGTAGAGAGAGATATAGTAGTACCAAAATGTTTACAAAGTGACCTCCAAAATCGAGAAACGAATTGTACCCCTCTATCTGAAACAATATCAAGAGGAAATCCATGGATTCTTACAATATGTAGAATAAAAAGTTCAGAGAGTCTTTTGGCAGATGGTAATCCTGGCAAGGGTACAAAATGAGCCGTCTTAGTGAACCTGTCGACCACCACCCAGATAGTATTGTTCCCAGTGGACAAGGGAAGATCGGTAATAAAGTCCATGGATACATGAGTCCAAGGCTGGTGAGGTATAGGCAATGGTTGGAGTAATCCTGAAGGAAGTTGGCGTGGAGTTTTGTTCATGGCACATTGTGTGCATACTGAGACGTAATCCTTCACATCTTGAGAGAGTGTAGGCCACCAGACATGTTGTTTGAGGTTTCGAGTGGTAATACTGATGCCAGGATGTCCAGAAAGGAGACTATCATGAGCCCAAAATAAAATCTTGGAACGAAGGCGTTCAGGAACAAAGAGTAAACCATTGGGAGGTTTACAGGACAAAGGAAGACGCTCTTGAGCGGACTGTAATTCTTGTAACCAAGAAGTTGTTAACTGGGCAATGACTTCATGAGGTTGGAGAATGGTACCAGACTCAGGAACTGGGGTATCTTGAAATTGTCTGGAAAGTGCGTCTGCTTTAATATTTTTTGAACCAGGTATGTAAGACAAATTATAGTGAAACCGAGAGAAGAATAAGGACCAGCGTGCTTGCCTGGAATTTAGTCGTTTGGCTGTTTGGAGATACAGAAGGTTCTTATGATCAGTAAGTATAGTAAATGGCAAAGAAGTACCTTCCAGCCAATGTCTCCATTCATCCAATGCCATCTTGATGGCAAGCAACTCTTTATTCCCTACGTCATAGTTAAATTCGGAAGGAGTGAATTTTTTAGAGAAAAAAGCAACAGGATGAATCCTTCCAGTCTCTGGTATTCGTTGAGACAGAACCGCTCCAGCAGCAACAGAGGAAGCATCCACCTCCAGAATAAATTGAAACTCAGGATTTGGATGACGAAGGATAGGAGCTGAGGAAAAAGCTTCTTTGAGAGATTCAAAAGCTTCTATAGCCTCAGACGGCCATACTTTACAGTTTTGTCCTTTTCTTGTGAGAGAAGTAAGAGGAGAAGTAATAGTAGCAAAATTCTTGATGAACTTTCTGTAATAATTGGCGAAGCCTAGGAAACGTTGTAAAGCCTTCAAAGAATCAGGTCTAGGCCAATCCAAAATGGCAGAAAGTTTAGTAGGGTCCATTTCGAATCCAGATGCCGATATTACATAACCCAGAAAGGGTATGATTTTTTGATGGAAAGAACATTTCTCCAGTTTAGCAAACAGATGGAATTCTCTTAGACGTTGAAGTACTTTCTTGACGTGGTGCACATGATCTTGGTGGTTCTGAGAAAAAATTAAGATGTCGTCCAGGTATATGATAACAAAAATATTCAAAAAATCACGAAAGATCTCATTTACAAAATGCTGGAAAACCGCCGGAGCATTGCATAGCCCAAAGGGCATGACCAAATATTCATAATGCCCAAATCGAGTGTTAAAGGCAGTCTTCCACTCATCTCCTTTGCGTATACGGATCAAGTTGTATGCACCACGTAGGTCGAGTTTGGTGAAAATGGTGGCTCCCTGAAGATAAGTAAAAAGTTCAGGAATAAGGGGCAGAGGATAACTGTTCTTGATGGTAATCTGATTCAATCCACGATAATCAATACAGGGTCTTAATCCGCCATCCTTTTTTCCCACAAAAAAGAAACCAGCCCCTACAGGGGAAGAGGAGGGTCGAATAAATCCTCTAGCCAGATTGTCTTTTATATATTCTTCCAGAGCCATGTTTTCTGGTTTAGAAAGTGGATATGTTTTGCCTCGAGGATAGGCAGCCCCAGGAAGGAGGTCAATGGGACAATCAAAAGGGCGATGAGGAGGAAGACGTTCCGCTTCTTTTTTGGAGAAGACATCCACAAAGTCATGGTAATGCATAGGTAAGGATTCCGGAGTTTCAACTGTGAGAGCAATAGTGAGTGGTAACTTAGTAATCTCTTGAAGACATTTAGTCTGGCATGTAGATCCCCAGGAAGTGAGTTCACCGAAAGTCCAAGAAAAAATGGGATTGTGAATCTGGAGCCAGGGTAATCCCAAGATAATGGGAAATTGCGGAGTGGGAATGACATCGAAACAAATTGTCTCAGAATGAAGTATTCCTACGGTGAGGATTAAGGGTTGAGTAGAAAACTGAATGTATCCAGAACCCAAAGGATCTCCACTGACCGTAGAGACTGAAATGGAATACTCCTTCTTTAGTAAGGGTATAGAATGAGTAGAAACAAATGTAGAGTCAATGAACACACCTCCAGCACCAGAATCAATTAGGGCTTGGGTATAGATCTTCTTTTGTCCAATTAGAAGAGTTACTGGAACAAAGAGTTTCTTGTATAGGGAATGACCACTATTTTGGCTTAACTCAGTTCCCTGGACTAGAGTTAAGCCCTGGCTTTTACTGGCCTAGTAGGACAATCCCTTAATAAATGTCCTTTAAGGCCACAGTACAGACATAAGCCAAGAGTCCGTCTTCTTAAGCGTTCAGTCTCAGTTAATTTTATACTTCCTACTTCCATGGGTTCAGCCTGATCAGTAGTAGGAGAGGCTGGAGTGACTGGACTAGAAAAACGAGGAGCTAAACGAAAAGGAGTTCGAGTGGCAGTCCTCTGTGTTCTATCCTTTTCTTGTTGGCGTTCACGAAACCTGGCGTCGAGACAGATACAGAGATTTATTAAGGTTTCTAAGGACTCTGGAAGTTCACGATACACCAATTCATCCTTGAGACGCTCAGAAAGTCCTTTACGGAAAGCGGCTCTGAGTGCTCCCTGATTCCAAGTGGTTTCAGAGGCAAGGGTGCGGAACTCAATTGCATATTGAGAGACTGGTTGATTTCCTTGACGTAAATCCAGGAGAGTTGCTTCAGCAGCGGATGACCTTCCAGGTTTATCGAATACGTTTGAGAATGTAGATAGAAATGTATCAACATCCAACAGTATAGGATCATTCTTTTCTAGCAAAGGTGACACCCAAGCCAAGGCTTTTCCTTTCATTAAGGAAATAAGGAACGTGATTCTAGAAGAGGCAGTAGCAAAGAGAGTAGGGCTATTTCGGAAATGAAGACGGCATTGATTCAAAAAGCCTCTACATTCTTCAGGATTCCCATCATATTTATCCGGAAGAGGAATCCTGGGACTTAGTTGTACCTGAGACTGATTGTTAGGAATCGGAGGAGGTAATGCCTCAATCGGATTTGGATTGGGATTAGGATTGGGAGGTGCGGTAGCAACCAAATTTTGTAATAGAGCAGTAATTTGATCAAGTTTAGTGTCCAGAGACTGCAAGTGAGTGGCATGAGAACCCAAGAGCTGTCCCTGGTGAGCCACGGCCATAGATAATTCAGTGGGGTCCATTTTTATGGCCCGTTTGTAATGTCAGCCGCTCTGGAATCAATCCGGGATGTAACCCAACTGCTAGCGTGAATTGAAAGCACACGCTAGCACACTGAGAAATATCCAGGACGTGACCCACTCAGGAAGCAGATTAGAAGATAACAAATATGAATATTGTTCCAGAATGCAGGAAAGCCACAAAGGATAAAACGTCCCTTTAAGTAGTACAAAGAACAAAAAAGAAATGCTCTTACTTTGAAGCTTCTGAAAAAGGTCCTCTTTAGCAGGCTTGTAAAACAAAGGAAAAGTTCTCTTTTGCAGCTTGTAAAAGTATAATGTCCCTTTAAGCAGGTTTATAACAAACAGAAAGGCAAAGTTCTCTTTTGCAGCTTGTAAAAGTAAATGTCCCTTTTAAGCAGGTGTATAACAAACAGAAAGGCAAAGTTCTCTTTTGCAGCTTGTAAAAGTATAATGTCCCTTTAAGCAGGTTTATAACAAACAGAAAGGCAAAGTTCTCTTTTGCAGCTTGTAAAAGTAAATGTCCCTTTTAAGCAGGTGTATAACAAACAGAAAGGCAAAGTTCTCTTTTGCAGCTTGTAAAAGTAAATGTCCCTTTTAAGCAGGTGTATAACAAACAGAAAGGCAAAGTTCTCTTTTGCAGCTTGTAAAAGTAAAATGTCCCTTTAAGCAGGTCTTGTTTAACAAAGAATAGGTTTAAAGGTAAAGGCCAAAGCAAGGTCAGGCAGGCAGAAGTCGGCATCCAAATATCAGCAAAAGGTATAGGCAAAAGACAGGGTCAGGCAAGCAGAAGTCGGCATCCAAGTGTCAGCAAAAGGGTAATAACTACAGGCAAGGTCAGGCAGGCAGAAGTCAATGTCCAAATATCAGCAAGTAGGGATTAGGCAAGAGGCTTGGTCAGGCAGGCAGAAGTCGGTACACAGAAGAATAAAACTGATATGGTACTCACAATCCAGGGAAACAAACAAACGGGCCCAGATTCAGATCTCCCGCCGAGATTTAAAGGGCAGGAGCGTAACCGTCATCAGAGGGGTGTGAGAGAAAGCGTCATGTTGCTAAGCAACATGACGTCAGAGACACAGAGGAGTTCCGGGAGCCGCGGCGACACGGCGATGAACGGAAGCGCTCATGACAACTATTGTCTTTTTTTAGCCAAAATGCTACAGATTGAATACCCTTTTCGTGTGGGATGTTAGTGTATAATGCACTAACATCCATAGTAGCCCACAAGTATCCCTCTTTCCATTTTAAATTGCTAAATTTTTTCAGTGTATCCGGGGTATCTCTTAAAAAGGATTTTAGTTTAGGTACCAGAGGTTGTAAAAAGAAGTCTATATATTCTGAGAGTTTTGCTGTTAAAGAGTTTATACCCGATACTATTGGTCTACCGGGAGGTTGTTCCAAGCTCTTGTGGACCTTGGGCAGGTGATAAAATAACGCTACCACTGGTGTATCATTTTGAAGGTATTTCCACTCATTTTCACTGAGAATTTTTTGATCTCTAGCATCGTCCAAAAGATGTTTGTATTTTGTAACAAATATATCTGTTGGATTAGATTTAAGTTTCTGATATGTGTTTTTATCGTCTAATAGTCTCCTAGCTTCCCTTAAATAGTCCGTTCTGTTTTGGAGAACAATTCCTCCACCTTTATCCGCTTCCCTAATTATGACATTATCATCATGTTCAAGAGTTTTAATAAAGTTTCTTTCCTTTTTTGTTAAATTATCTTTCCTAATTCTATATTGTTTACAAAAATTGTCCAGGTCTTCTTGGACTAGTTTTGTAAAAACAGGAATACAATTGCCTTTTGCATTCAGGGGAAAAAAAGTCGAATTTGGTTTTAAATTTGTATGTAGGTTCTTTTGAATTGTATTTCCATTTTCCATTTGTAAACTTTCCATTTCTAGAGATTCTAGTGTAAGAAGAGTATCTTCTTCTACATTCACAGAGCCTTGGGTTTGCTCTGATTTTTGTTTTTCGAAATATCGTTTCAGAGTCAAATTTCTCGTGAATTTATTAAAGTCCACGAAAAGTTGAAAGGGATTTGGTCCCCTAGTGGGGGCAAAAGATAGACCCTTCTCCAAAAGATTCTGCTCATGGGGTAATAGCACACGATTCGAAAGATTAAAAATTTTCATTTTTACATCTTGGTCTGTAGAATCTGTGTTGGTTTTCTTCTTTTTGCCCCCAGATTTTCTTCCTCCTCTGCCTCCTCTAGTTCCCCGTTTCCCCTTTTTTGTTGCCCCCTTGTTCTCCATTGGAGTATCTCTGCTGGAGGTTGAGGAAGTGTATTTTTCCTTTTCTCGGTTTTTCTTGGATTGTTCTCCAAAAAATGAACAGATCTGTTGTCTACAGTATTGTCTGTTATCTGGGGTTCTTGGAAAACATTATCTCTCCATGTACCCGTTTGTTTCTCCATATTTGCTCTGGAGCTATAAGTTCTCCCTCTCTGGTAATTAGGATCGTAATTATGATATGCACCCCCAGTGTGTCCTCTATCATGACGTTCACTATACCCATAGTTGCAGTTCTGATAGGAGTTTTTTCTCCAACGTTGATTATGATATTCCGTATTATATCCTCCTCTTGGGTTGTGGTATCCATTTCTGAATATTTGTTTGGGTTCAAAATACAGATCTGAGCGATTATAATTACTATATGGGGGATTAAAATGTCTTCTTACATTGGAATTTCTATTTCCCATCTCTCTTCCTTTATCAAAATTTCTTTGAAAAGAATGGCCTTGATGGCCTTGTACTTGGCCTCCCTTTTTATACCCATAATGGGTGTCATTGGATCTCGCGTTCCCCTCATTTCTGGTACCCTGTACCTCCCCCTTTTTTGTTTTGTTCATTACATGCTCTCTTCCATTGTTTGCATTCTCATTGAGTTCTCTAAATTGAGTGTTGGTGGAGAAGTTTGGGGACTCTATTTCTAGCCAATTAAAATCTTCCTTTTCACCCCTAGGTGTCTCAATTGGTTGTTCCTCCCAAAAGGTATTGTCAGTAATATCTTCCTTTTCTTTCTTGTTTAAATTATAATCTCTATAAAATTTGTTAAGTTTTCTTGCCTCAACTAGCTTGTCAAATTTTTCAATTTTATTTTTATTTTCCCTATCTAGCTCTTTATAGTAAGTGTCTCCCTTAAAGATATTGAGTTTTTCTCTCAGATCTTTGATTTGTAGTGAGAGAGATTCTACTTTTTTATTTCTAAATCTCACAAGGATGTCTATCATTTTGTTGGAACATTCCTCCAATGCTGTGTCCCATTCAGTGAGTAGTTCAACTTCCGAACTATCCACTATTGATTGTTTCTCCAATTTCAGACCCTTAGGAATAATATTATATTTCTTATATCTGGCCAAATTGTTTCCATCATGCCAGTTGAGGATTTGCTTTTTACTCAATTTCTCCAATTCACCCAGGAGAACCTTGGGATCTATTAATTGGAGAATCTCTGATTCCACTAAGGTATCCTCAGGGATAGACAGATTTCTTGATCTGGAATTAGGATTAAAATAATCTCCATATTCCAGATCCATGTTAACTGTGTACAATCTCTTGTTAGTGAGATGAAAAGTTATACTCTATAGTGGGAGCTGATTAGAAAAGTAGAAAAATATATATAGATATCTCGAGGGTTAAAAGGCTATAGTAAAAAATATTTTAACAATAGCGTATATAGTTATATTGGCAAACACCTGTATTGCAGCCTATCACAGGGGAGTAGAATGTGGACAAAGAGAAAGTTTGTGACACCGGCGCAAATATGGGTATTGCTATTGTATTATTTAGAGTATATACTAAGAATATTACAATTGTAATTATAAATAAAAAGTAGTAGACTCACTATGCAGCCCCAAAATTACTTATTAGAAGAGTGGGATCCCCAAACCCCACAGAACTAATAGAGCGCAAAAAAATATCGATCCAAGAGAAGGTAAAATGTAGAGGCGCTTAGTGAAAGAATCTAATTACAGTATCTATAGTAAGACACGTAAAGTACAAAAAGTTATAGAAATGCACTGCTACTTGATATTAGGGTAAAAACCCCAAATACAAATAAAGCTATCGCAGAATTGTATTTATAATTATGTTGCTAGTATAAAGTGTTGCTAATACAACCACAATTCTCTGTAAAGTATAAAGAGATACTAGTATGGCAAATAATATCACAGATGACAAATAAGTATCGCAGTACATACAGATAGTGCAGGTAAATTATCAAAGTAAAACCACAAGATTGTGCATGCAGTTAGAGTCCATACGTGAAACTATTGTGACATAAAAAAGGAGAAAAAGGTGAAAATCCCAAAGTGGCGGATCACACTGTCCCCTCAAGGGGTTCTACTTACTCTCCTTTACCTCAATCTGTATGAGGTAAGTGTCGCGTGAGGTAAGTAGAAAGTCCTCCCTTGTAGTGGCAAGTCTCCTGTGGCTTGTTTTCTGTCTTCCAGCAATTTTACTCGCATAGATGAAATGGGAAAAAAAACAGAAAAGATGGTAATAGTGCAACCCCGTTAAATAGGATATATATGCACAGTTCTATATAAAATAACACTCACACTAGATAACCTCAAATGGATGTGAGGTATTTTATTAGCATGATAGAATAAAAACAGGTAATTGTCATGAACAGTATTTTAGAACCAGTTCAGTGCAAGATGAATATAACAAGTAAAAGTCCTAACGCGTTTCAAAGGTCTACACACATACATGACCTTCTTCTTCAGAGGAAAAAGTAATTACCGACTGTAGGTAAATCCTTCGGCTTTAAAGCGGAGCTGCGACACGCCCCTATGGACTCCAATTGGATCGTCGGATCACATGATCAGTAACAAAATACGAACTGAAGGAAAGGCTGCCATAATTGTTACTGGCATTAAGACATGGAGATATCCGTTGCTATCTGTGGCCTTTTTATAAAGTTTGGAATGGATTTCATTGTTTTCCTGGAAAAGAATGACGTCAAGAAAGTCTATCTCATGGGGGTTTTTCTTACTTGTAAATGATAGATTAAAATCATTGATGTTTAGTTTATTTACAAATTCATCCAGGAGAGTGGAACTACCATCCCATATTAGGATGATATCATCTATTCCTCCAATTCCTCCAATTCCAATATGGACTTTCATTGTTTTTTGTGACCCTGCATTCCTGGTTCCCTGATACACTAACCCCTCTTTTAGAGTATATAATTATTTTTAAACGGAAAGATTATCTCAATGCACTTATTCTTAAACATAAATTTTATCCAATATTAGTTTGTATGCATTTTCACTGATTTCTCTCTACATTTCTTGTTCTAATTAATTTTTCTAATTTATCTTCCCAGTTTAATTTTTACGTTACATTTATTCATTCAGTAGATCTAATTAGTTTCCCACTTATAATTAATAAGAAGACAGGTCCTTTAAAACAGTCCCCTTTTTTTCTTTTCCTTCTTCTAACCTGATTCATACATATATGTTTCTATATCTTTTTTATACCATATTTATATTGTATGAAGTAGTATATCAAATTTTTAATATATTTTTAATAAGATTTAACTGTGATCATCATGTTTTTTATTCAAATATTACTAATTATTTTATTGGAATGTTATGCAATTGCGAAGTATTGAGATGTATTGTATCATATTTATTATAAGAATTTTAATCTATGTATTTATTAACTCTACGTACTAATGTATGCTTCCGATATCACTTTTATAAGCTCAGGTGCTATTGGCTACCTATTAAGAGTGTCCTAATCTGCCTGTGGTATAAATGTAATCTGTACCGATATGGAAGGCATTTTAAAACATTGTATCTCTTAATTTATAATAAGCACCAGAGCGGTGTTCCATCGGACACTCTGAACAACCAACACTTTTGTCTTAATGCCAGTAACAATTATGGCAGCCTTTCCTTCAGTTCGTATTTTGTTACTGAAGGTCATGTGATCCGACGATCCAATTGGAGTCCATAGGGGCGTGTCGCAGCTCCGCTTTAAAGCCGAAGGATTTACCTACAGTCGGTAATTACTTTTTCCTCTGAAGAAGAAGGTCGTGTATGTGTGTAGACCTTTGAAACGCGTTAGGACTTTTACTTGTTATATTCATCTTGCACTGAACTGGTTCTAAAATACTGTTCATGACAATTACCTGTTTTTATTCTATCATGCTAATAAAATACCTCACATCCATTTGAGGTTATCTAGTGTGAGTGTTATTTTATATAGAACTGTGCATATATATCCTATTTAACGGGGTTGCACTATTACCATCTTTTCTGTTTTTTTTCCCATTTCATCTATGCGAGTAAAATTGCTGGAAGACAGAAAACAAGCCACAGGAGACTTGCCACTACAAGGGAGGACTTTCTACTTACCTCACGCGACACTTACCTCATACAGATTGAGGTAAAGGAGAGTAAGTAGAACCCCTTGAGGGGACAGTGTGATCCGCCACTTTGGGATTTTCACCTTTTTCTCCTTTTTTATGTCACAATAGTTTCACGTATGGACTCTAACTGCATGCACAATCTTGTGGTTTTACTTTGATAATTTACCTGCACTATCTGTATGTACTGCGATACTTATTTGTCATCTGTGATATTATTTGCCATACTAGTATCTCTTTATACTTTACAGAGAATTGTGGTTGTATTAGCAACACTTTATACTAGCAACATAATTATAAATACAATTCTGCGATAGCTTTATTTGTATTTGGGGTTTTTACCCTAATATCAAGTAGCAGTGCATTTCTATAACTTTTTGTACTTTACGTGTCTTACTATAGATACTGTAATTAGATTCTTTCACTAAGCGCCTCTACATTTTACCTTCTCTTGGATCGATATTTTTTTGCGCTCTATTAGTTCTGTGGGGTTTGGGGATCCCACTCTTCTAATAAGTAATTTTGGGGCTGCATAGTGAGTCTACTACTTTTTATTTATAATTACAATTGTAATATTCTTAGTATATACTCTAAATAATACAATAGCAATACCCATATTTGCGCCGGTGTCACAAACTTTCTCTTTGTCCACATATATATATATATATATATATATATATATATATATATATATATATATATATATATATATGTGTGTGTGTGTGTATATGTATATATACACACATATATGTGGTTTGGTTTTGTTATGCTCCCAGAGTGTATTGGACATTGAGAAGCATGTACAGTAAGACTCTGTAGTCTTAAATAAATTTTTATTGAAAAATTAAGGTGTTATAGTCATTTATAAGAAAATTGTGATTAAATCGCGATTTATTTATTTTTTAAAAATCGTGATTTTTTTTTGTTCATATCGCTCAGCCCTAATTCATACTTTATCTTTATTGGTTTAACTATTAAATCATTACACGTTTAAAAACACTTTAACAGTCTAGATATCAATATATAGCATAGGTGTGTGAATAATACCTCTGAGAATCATGTATCTAGATGTGAAACATTGTACTTGGTTTGTATAATATCAAGCAGTCAGATACAAACAATATTTTTTGTAGCCGGCTATAAATAAATTCAGAAATAATGCTGTAACAAGAGGACCTGTTAATATGTGGGATGTCAGTTTATGAGATTAAAGCTATCTAGCTAATACTCTATCTTTAATTATAAAGTCCTTGCTTGCACAGTTGGCTTTAGCACAGCTGTTCAGTGTAATATATTCTGTCTGCTTAAGCCCCTTCTATAGCGGGGGCTAGTTTAACATTTAACTGACTTGTTTCACTATCATAGCATAACGTTTGATCTCAGAATATAACACACATTTACAAGCTATTGGCAATCAACAATTATCATATGGAGTAAGCGGTTAAAAAATGAGTGTATAAACTCTCTGAAGCCAGAACCCTGACACGTGTTTCGCTCACGCTTCCTCATGCTGGCTGTTTGGTAAATCTATTTACTGGTTCATAAGTCCCACCTTGTGTGTGGGATTGGATGATCATGAGGAATTATCTTGATTCTGATTGGTAGGATTGCATGTCAATCATGTTTAGGTATCCAATGAGGATACATTTTTCATTCAAACCCTTATGCTATAGTCTGTTACATGTTGCAAACTTATGCATGTTGGTTACGATAATATATTTTACTTTGCAAACTTATGTATGTTGGTTATGATAATATATGTTACTTTATCAGGGAGTTCTTTATGTTGTTGCTGAAGAATAAGTTCTAAATTTTCTTATTGTACATATTTTTACTTGTGGTGTGTACTTTGTATTATACCACAGAGATATTTTTTGGTAATAGGACCATATGCAGGGTTTTCAATCTATTTATTACAGGTTGGTATTTATAATGAAAATATTGAATACATCAGTAGCATGTCAATAATGACAGCAGTATTAAAGACAAGCAAGATTAGAACACTGTGTATACAATTTGTGTCATAGGGGTATGGTGTCTATTAAAGTTAGTATTTCTCTAGAGTTAAGTGGGTTGTTTATAAATTTCTAGGGCAATAGATACCAGTGCTGTTTTGAAGAGGAAAGTAGTTTCTATCTATCTATCTATCTATTGGGTTCTTGTAAAGCGCGGCTATTCACCCGTAAGGGTCTCAAGGCGCTGAGGGTTGCAGTTCAGTCGAAGAGCCAGGTCTTGAGGTCCTTTCTGAACTTAGTTAGGGTGGTAGTTTATCTAAGGTGCAGCGGGAGGGTGTTCCAAGTCTTGGCAGCCAGGTGAGAGAAGGATCTGCCTCCCGCTGTCTGGCAGGGGTGTAGAAGGTAACGCGGTGGTTCAAGTATTCGGGACCGATGTTGTGGAGGGCCTTGAATGCATGGGTGAGAAGCTTGAAGGTTATTCTTTTGTTGATGGGGAGCCAGTGCAGGTCCCACAGGTATTTGGTGATGTGGCATTGACAAGGGATGTCTAGGATTAGTCTGGCCGAGGAGTTCTGGATGCGCTGTAGTCTCTTTTGGAGCTTGATGGTGGTGCCGGCATAGAGTGCGTTACCATAGTCCAGTCGGCTGCTGATGAGGGCGTGAGTGACAGTCTTCCTGGTCTCGGTTGGGATCCATTTGAAGATCTTTCGCAGCAGGTGAAGTGTGTGGAAGCATGCAGAAGAGACGGCGTTGATTTGCCGGTCCATGGAGAGCGATGAGTCCAGGATGACGCCTAGATTTCATGCATGGTCGTGGGGGTTGGAGGGTGTCCGAGGGCTGTGAGCCACCAGGAGTTATTCCACGCGGATGTTGTGGGACCGAGGAGGAGGACTTCGGTCTTGTCTGCGTTCAGCTTTAGGCAGTTGTTGTTCATCCAGGTGGCGACTGCTGTCAGCCCTTTGTCGACATTTCTCTTGGCGGTGGTGGGGTCACTGGTGAGTGAGATGATTAGCTGGGTGTCGTCGGCGTAGGAGACGATGTTGAGGTCGTGTCGTCGGGTGATGGCGGAGAGAGGGGCCATGTAGATGTTGAATAGGGTGGGGCTCAGAGAAGAGCCTTGGGGTACACCGCAGCTGATTTCTGTGGGCTTGGAGGTGAAAGGTGGGAGTCTAACTTTCTGGGTTCTGCCGGTGAGGAAGGAGGTGATCCATTTCAGGGCTTTGTCGCATATGCCGGTATCGTGTAGTCGGTTGCGGAGGGTGAGGTGGGAGACAGTGTCGAATGCTGCTGAGAGGTCTAGGAGAATGAGGGCGGCGGTCTCTCCTCAGTCGAGTAGGGCGAGGATGTCGTCTGTGGCGGCGAGGAGGGCGGTCTCGGTGCTGTGGTTGCTCCTGAAACCGGATTGGGAGGGGTCCAGGGTGTGGTTGGCTTCAATGTAGTCAACGAGTTGCGCATTGATGGACTTCTCGATGACTTTGGCAGCAAAGGGGAGCAAAGAGATTGGGTGGTAGTTCTTCAGATCATTGGGGTCAGCCGTGGGTTTTTTCAGTAGGGGTTTTAATTCTGCATGCTTCCAGTCATCTGGGAAGGTGCCGGTTTCGATGGAGCAGTTGATGGTGCTGCAGAGCCTGGGGGGCAATGGTATCAGGCATGGGTCCGAGGGTGCTCCGGAGTGGATCGATCTCATGATCCTGATGGTGTCCTCTGTGGTGAGGGGGCTCCAGATGGTCAGTGGGGGGTAGGCGGTGGTGTATTTGGGTGATGTATCGGTGGGAGTTGGTGGGTAGGCGGTGGTGGGTGAGTTCTGGGGCACGAAGCTGTCATAGATGTTGACAATCTTGCGGTGGAAGTACATTGCGAGGTTATCGCAGAGGTCCTGGGAGGGCGGGATGTCGTTGGTGTTGCTGTTGGGATTGGAGAATTCCTTGATTACTGTGAACAGCTCCTTGCTGTTGTGGACGTTGGCATTGATTCTATCTTGGATGGCTGTCTTCTTGGTGGTTTTGATGAGGTGGTGGTGGGTAGTGATGGCTTCTTTGTAGGCTGTTTTATTTGAGGGGGTCTTGCTGGATCTCCAGGTCCTTTCCAATCACCTGCAGTGGCGTTTGGAGTCCTGGAGGGCAGGGGTGAACCAACTAGCCTTGTTGGTGGGTTGGCGGTTGGACCATTTCTTGAGAGGGGCGAGGGTGTTGGCGCAGTCTGTGAGCCAGTGGTTGAGGTTGCGGGCGGAGGAGTTGGCATCTGTGGAGGTGGCTGGGGGGCACTTGTTCAGGGTGGAGTTTTGGTTCACATTAGTGTGTGTGAATTTTAAGGGTGCAGGAATAGATGTTTCCAAATATATGTGAAAGTTAGTTTCTATGAATTTGTTACTTAAAAGTGTGTTGAAGAGAAGAGTGGTTGTGTTCACAGATAGTTATAGGATCTAGAAGAATTGGCAAATGAAAATCTGCCCAACACAGATCAAATCTCTAACGCTAACTCAATTATGTGGCGAGAAAGTATAAAACCCAAATAAAATTTTGTACCATCTCCAACCATTTCCCCAGAAGTTCAAACATTTAGCAAAATTGTATGTAACAAGATTGAAAAACTGCCATCAATCAGAGGCCAAAGCAATATTTCCCAACCAGAAATAAAAGCACTTGAGGAAATCAAAACATGGTCAGATGTAGTGATAAAACCATCTGACAAGGGCGGAAATATTGTTCTATGGCCTAAAGACAAATATTTAGCAGAAGCACTAAAACAACTGAATAATTAAACATGCTATACACAATTATTGTTCAATCCACATGAAACATATACCGATCAATACAACAAAATGGTACTAAAAACTTGGAAAGAAGATATTATTACTAAATCAGAGAAATTATCTGATGAAACCAATCCAAAGATGGCCACAATCTACTTCATATTAAAAGTACATTAAAACTTCTGAGACACCAGGAAGGCCCATAGTATCAGGAAATGCAAAATTAACTGAACTAGCCAGTAAATACGTAGATTTGAGACTAAGAGGATACCTAACTACCTTCTTACATTTGTGACACAATGGAAGTGTTACAAGTACTACAAGATCTCAAAGTAACAGACACAACCTGGCTAGTAACTATGGATGTTGAATCACTGTATACCAGCATTCACCATAATGATGGTTTTAAAGCACTCAGTTATTTTTTATCCACCAATACCAATAACAACCAACAACATAATGCCTTTATTCTGCAAATGCTAAAATTTGTATTAACACACAACGTATTTACGTTCAAGGATTGATATTATCTCCAAGTCCAAGGAACAGCCATGGGGACAGCATGTGTGCCCACATATGCGAATCTGTTCCTTGGATTTTGGGAATCCTTTAATGTATTTACTGGGGAAATGGATCGATATACACAGCAAATACCCTTATGGGTTAGATCTATAGATGATGTGCTCTTCCTATGGGAAGACACACAAACAGAATTGGAAAAATTCATACAAATCCTCAATAATTAATTATCAAAACAGCAAACTGACTAATCAAGCAGATTTAAGTACAGTGAATTTTCTTAGATCTTACCATCAGAAAAAATTAAGATGGCAGCATTGACACACAAATGTATCGAAAAGAAACATCTACAAATACATTATTGCACCATACCAGTGCCCCCCCCCCCTCCATGTACACTCAAAGCAATACCCCAAGGGGAATTTATAAGACTGCAAAGAAATTGCTCCAATGTACAAACATATTTACAAGAAAGCACTGAAATGATGGAAAGACTAATCCAAAGAGGATATAGTAAACGATCAATGAAATCAGCCAAAACAAGATAGAAACAACTTATTAAAACTTAGCCAAAAATCAAGAATAAATATGTCCAAGATTAATTGCCACATACTATTCTTTAGCAGCAACATAACGAACTCCCTAATAAAATAACATATATTATCCTAACCAACATGCATAAGTTCACAACATGTAACAGAGTATAGCATAAGGCTTCGAATGAAAAATGTATCCCCATTGGATACCTAAACATGATTGACATGCAATCCTACCAATCAGAATTAAGATAATTTCTCATGATCATCCAATCCCATACACAAGGTGGGACTTATGAACCAGTAATTAGATTTACGAAACAGCCAGCGTGCTACCCCTCTGAGGAAGCGTGTGCGAAACATGTGTAAGGGGTCTGGCTTCAGAGAGTTTATACACTCATTTTTTAACCGCTTACTCCCTATTATAATTGTTGATTGCCAATAGCTTGTAAATGTGTGTTATATTCTAAGATCAGACGTTATGCTATGATAGTGAAACAAGTCAGTTAAACGTTAATCTACCCCCCGCTATAGAAGGGGCTTAAGCAGACAGAATCTATTACACTGAACAGCTGTCTTAAAGCTAACTGTGCAAGCAAAGACTTTATAATTACAGATAGAGTATTAGCTAGATAGCTTTAATCTCGCAATCTGACATCCCACATATTAACAGGTCCTCTTGTTACATAATTATTTCTGAATTTATTAATAGCCTGCTACAAAAAATATTGTTTGTATCTAACTGCTTGATATTATACAAACCAAATACAATGTTTCACATCTAGATACATGATTCTGATAGGTATATTTATACACCTCTTCAATATATTAATATCTAGAGAGTTTAATCTATTACACTGAGCAGCTGTGCTAATGTTAACTCTGCAAGCAAGGTATAAGATAGATAGCTTTTATCTCGTAATCTGACATCCCACATATTAACAGGTCCTCTTGTTACAGCATTATTTCTGAATTTATTAATAGCTCGCTACAAAAGATATTGTTTGTATCTGACTGCTTGATATTATACAAACCAAGTACAATGTTTCACATCTAGATACATTCTCAGAGTTATTATTCATACACCTATGCTACGTATATGTTGATATCTAGAGAGTTTGTGTTTTTAAACGTGTATGATTGAATAGTTAAACCAATCAAGATAAAGTATGAATGGTTAAAAATTGTTCCTGTATTATTCAGTGAGAATTTTTCCTATATAATTGTAGGGGTAAAGCACTCTTTTTTTTGTTACAGACTTTGTAACTCATTTTTCTATCTTCTAATAATTTTAGTTCCTTTTGTCAATCTAGGAACCAAAAATCCTCCTCTGTCTCAAAAACAGGGTTCTTCCAGATTTTCTTGGAAGCCAAATCCTAATTTGAACAAGTCAAAGCAGCCCAAGAAACCGGTCTAATCTACCAAGTCAGTATAGTGTGACCCTCGATCTATATATCCTGTTAGGGGCCGATGAAACCTTTTTCAGGGGGATTTGTTTCAGTCTGTTCAAGATCCATGGGTTATAAATATAGGCCTCTCGGGGGAATTTTTTTTCTGTCTCATGTTCCAAAGTATCCTGTGAAGGAAAGAGCCTTCTTTCACTTAGTCATCAATCTGGAGTCTATGGGGCCGAATTATCATTGTGCGAGCAGACATGATCCGACAGCATACGCTCTCTGCATTTATTGATGCACCAGCAGTTCTTGTGAACTGCTGGTGCAATGCCGCCCCCCGCAGCAGGGGATGTCAATCAACCCGAATCGTATTTGATCGGGTTGATTTCTGGCGATGTCTGTACGCCGCCTCAGAGCAGGCGGACAGGTCATGGAGCAGCGGTCTTTAGACCGAGGCTTCATACCTTGTGTTTACGGCGAGCCTTATGGCACGCCAGAAACACGGGGCATCAAGCTCCATACGGAGCTTGATAAATATGCCCCTAAGTGTGTAATAGTCCCAGTTCCGAGGTCAGAATAGGGTCAGGGTATTTATTCCAACCTATTTATTGTTCCTAAAAAGGAGGGAACTTACAGACCTGTTCTGGATTTAAAGGGATATGAAATGCTAATTTGTTCTTCATGGATCAGATAGAGAATGCAATTTTAAAAAAAACTTTCTAATTTACTTCTATTATTTTTTCTTCGTTCTCTTGGTATCTTATGTTGAAATGCAGGGACGTAATTCTTAGAAACCGGCCCATTCTGAAGCACTATAAGGCAGCATTTTTGCAAGAATGTTATCCATTTGCAAGAGTACTAGATGATTTCACTATTTCCTGCCATGTAGTGCTCCAGACATCTACCTAGGTATCTCCTGAACAGAGAATATCATGGGATCAAAGCAAATTTGATAATAGAAGTAAATTGGAAACTTTTTTTTTTAAATGGAATGCTCTGTCTGAATTACAAAAGAAAAGTTTTGGGTTTCACATTCCTTTTAAAAACTTTAAACAAGTTTCTCAGGGTTCCTTCTTTCAAGATGAAACAATTCAGACTATTCTTCCTCTTGTACAGCAATGGCAGTTTTTGAAGGGTGCTTATCTTCATATCCCCATTCACAGGGATCATTATCATTTTCTAAGATTTGCATTCCTGGACAAGCATTTTCAGTTTGGTGCTTGTCTATTTGGTCTGGCTACCACTCCCTGAATATTAAAGGGACAGTATACTATAAAATAGTTTTTCCCTTAATGTATTTCCATTTACTTTTTTTTACCAGCTACAGAGTATAAAATGTATGAGAATTTGTTTTTAAGGTTTATTTGTGTATATGCATTAGCTGATTTTGTGTTTTGAAGCCACAACCTAATGAAATGGGTTGAGCTTGTAGGTATAATCAGATTTCATTACTTTATAACATTGTGTACATATACATGTTTCTTTATCTTATATTTGTCTGTAAACCAAAGACCAAAACCTGGAGAGAACAATGGAAAATTAACATTTTATTACTATCTCTCTTCTATACCCCACTGTGAGTTTAATTTCTTCTACTGGCTGTGTTTACACAGCTTGGCCTTGAGGCCAAAAACTTTCAGGATGGGTGGGGATCCCACAGGCTAAATAAACTATTTCAAATGCCAATATAAGGGTAATGAAAATACTTGTATACAATTTAATTCACGCCAGCAGGTAAAGTGGATCATTGGAAACAAATTAAAGAGAAGAACATTTTTGAGTAAACTGTCCCTTTAACAAGGGAACTGGGGACTCTTTTATATGTAATAAGAGCTCAGGATGTTTTGCGGTTCCTTATGTAGACAGTATCTTAGTACAAGGTCCATCTTTACATTTAGCAGTATCTCATACTGACCGTCTTTTGTTGTTTCTTCAAAAGCATTGTTGGAGAATCAATTTTCCAAAGGGTTCTCTTACTCCTCAGTCCAGGAACATTCCTAGGTTTGATTATAGATTTAGTCTCCACAAGACTTTCCTTGACAGATCAAAGAAGGTTGAAACTTTTCTCAGCTTGTGCAAATTTTCAGTCTGCTCTTTTTCCTTCTGTAGCTCTGTGCATGAAAGTACTAGGCCTGATGATAGCAGCTTCAGATGCTATTTCATTTGCTCGGTCAATATAGGTACATTAAAATTTGAGAAGGGTAGCATGATTAACATTGACAGGGAGAAGGCTGAGGTACTAAACCAATTATTTTCTTCAGTATACACAAGAGAGGAACCAATGGGGGATACTTTGAAACAAACTAGAACATACAAGCCCATATCATTAGCTGGGTTATATCTTTAGGATATCAGGAAAAAACTGGATAATAATAAGGTAAATAAAACTCCAGGCCCAGATGGAATGCACCCAAGGGTTTTACAGGAATTTAGCACTGTTATAGACAAACTTCTACTTTTTCAAGACTCATTATTCTCCGCCATTGTACCCCAGGACTGGCGTAAAGTTTCTGTGGTGCCACTCTTTAAAAAGGGAAGCAGGGCTGATCCAGGAAGCTATAGACCAGTTAGTCTGAAATCAATAGTGGGGAAGATACTTTAAAGGGATTATATGGGATTATATTGATGAGTGTATTCGTGTAAACAAGATCATCATGGTATTATAAAAAAAAAAATAGATCATGGCAAACTAATCTTGCCTTGAGTATGGTGTGCAGTTCTGCAGACCAATCTCAAAAAAATACATTGCAGAGTTAGAAAAAGGAATGGATAATTTAAGCTATGAGGAGAGGTTAGCGAAACTGTGTCTTTTTTCTCTAGAAAAAAGGCACTTGAGAGGTGACCTGATTACTTTTTATAAATATATTCAAGGCACATATACAGAGATGGCAAAGTCTTGTTTATTCCAAGAAAATTGTTTGTGACAAGAGGGCATAATTTAAGGCTGGAGGAAAGAATATTTAATCTCCTTCAATGGAAAGGTGTTTTCACTATAAATGCAATAAAATTGTGGAACCCAAAGGAAGTAGTAAATGCCAATACCTTAGATACATTTAAAAATAGTTTGGATACATTTCTGGCTAGAAACAGAATTAATGGATATGATTGCTTGTGTTAAATGGGTCACATTTTTAATTAGATTAATTTAAGCTCAAATGGAGCTATTTTGTAAGTATATTAGTTTTGCATAGGTTGAACTTGATGGACTTCTGTCTTTTTTCAACCTCATCTACAATGTTACTATCAGTGGTGCAGGGATTTCACTTAGTTGTCTCAGAAGATTCTTCTGGATGTCAGAACAATACAATCCCTGTCTTGGGGGATAAATCATCACCCCATTGTACAAAGGGTATCCTTTGTCCACATAATTTGGAATGTGATTACAACAATGCTAGTCTTTCAGGCTGGGGTGCAGTCTGTCTATCTATATCTGTATGTTAGCGGCCTTTTGTTTAGTGTGACCCAGTTCAATGGGGATAGTTACCCACGTTGTACTGGTCTGATATTTGGCTTTTCTCTATGGGATTGGATCTGATATTATATGGTATATATTATGTGGACCGCACATGCCTGTGTATATGGATTTGTTAAATTTCTTTTAATTATGTTTTATTACTCTTTTTTTTTTTTTTTTTGATTACTCTGATTAAAAGATATGTTTTCTCTCATGTAGGTTTAGACCTGGTATGACTAGGATTTGATGTTTGCCCTTTGGGGATGCTCTTTTTCTGTCTTTGCATTATTTATTAATCTTTACTTTGCATCTCAGAGTACTGATAGTATATTCCACTATATATTTCCTTATATTTAGTCAGGATTAAGCCAGTGACTAAATCAATTTCTCCTCTTTGGAATCTTAACTTGTTTTGCAGCTTTCTACTTTTGAACCTATGCATAATTTGCATATTCAGCTTTTGTCCTGGAAGGTTTTGTTTCTTTTGGCCATTTCTTCTTCTAGAAGAGTTTCTGAATTTTTTGCCCTTTCCTGTGTGCCCTCTTTTTCAGGGAGTTTTATTTCAGTCCGTTTAGATCCATGGATTCTGAATTTAGTTTCCCAGGGATGCAGAGTTGGTTTAAAAGCAAGTCCCCCCAGAGATTGGTTTTCTACTGTCGCCTTTTCAGAATAATTCTGTAAAGGCAAGAGCCTTTGTTTAGCCAGTCTTAGATCTGGAATCTTTGGGAGTTATAGTCCCAGTTCCAAGGTTGGAATTAGTCCAGGGGTTTTATTACAAACTTTTCATTATTTCCAAGAAGCAAGGGACTTACAGGCCAGTTCTGGATTTTAAAATAGGGTCAATTTGAATTTTTTTACCTCTTGTTATACAAGGGCAGTTTATGTTTACAATAGATTTGATTAATGCTTTTCCTTAGTTTCCTATCAGAGGGCTCATTATTAGTTTCTTAGTTTTGCTTTCCTAGACAAGCTCTTTCTATCTGTTGATCTAACTTTTGGTTTGGCTACTGCTCCCAGAATTCCCCCCCCCCTAAAGTTCTGGGAATGCTCTCAGGATATTTTGGTGGTTCCTTACCTGGATGATATATTGGTATATACTCCATTTAGCAGTAGATTATACTTTCAGACTCTTGTTTCTTTAAAAGCATTATTGAAGAATTAATTGTCCAAATAGTTATTTTTCTCCTCATACCAGGATTATATTCCTAGGTGTCAGACCATAGGAGATGGCAAATAATTTCAGCTTGTTCTAATCTTCAATTCTTTTCCCATCCATAGTTATATTTATGTTGGTATTAGGTCTGATTATTGCAGCACCATTTGCTTGGTTTCATGAGGCTTTTTCAGCTTTGTTTGCTTCATCTGGAATACAGAGATTATTCCTGAGTTATTTTGGTGGATTATTCATCAGGGCATTTTTTGTTTGTCCAAATGAGACTGGTCTTATCAAACACATGTCTTTTCAGATTAGGTCAGTCTGGGGCCTCAGAGAGTGCAGGGAGTTTGGTCTTCTTGGGCAAGGGTACCTAAATATGTTCTGGAACTCCATGCAATCTTCAGGACTCTTCCGAATTGGCCTCTGTTGAAGAGAGGCTTATCCGAGTTCCCAGTCAGGGCAATGTCACAGTGGAGGCTTTCTTCTATCATCAATAGGGAACTCACAGTTCCCTGATGTGTTGAAGGTATCCTGAAATTTGTTCTGGGCAGCGATTTATCTCTGTTTATTTTCTGCAGTTCATATTCCAGGAGTGAGCAATTGGGAAGCAGACTTCTTAATCAGTAGGAGTGGACACTTCATCTTAATATTGTCGATCAGATTGTGGATTGATGGGGTTTTCCAGAATTAGATCTGATGGCTTTTTGTTATCGTAGCTTTTCTGATGTTGGTTTTGTCAGGAAAGTCTTTTATGCAATAGTTTCTGGACATTAAAAGAGGGACTATATATATATATATACAGTCTACACCAGAATTTTATTGTTTAAAAAGATACATAATCCCTTTATAACCCATTCCCCAATTTTGCATAACCAACACTGTTTAATAAATATATCATTTTTACCTCTGTGATTTGCATTTTAGCCAATCAATGCTGACTTCTAGGTAACTCCACGGGTGTGAGCACAATGTTCTCTATATGGCACACTTGAACTAATGCCCTCTAATTCTGAAAAACTGTAAAAATGCATTCAGATAAACGGCGGCCTCAGTGGTTAAGAAATTAGCATATGTCTACCTAGGTTTAGCATTCAATTAAGAACCAAGCGAAGAAAACAAATTTGATGATAAAAGTAAATTGGAAAGTTGTTTAAAATTACATGCCCTATCTGAATCTTGAAAGTTTTTTTCTCACTATACTGTCCCTTTAAATTAGTTTTTCCTGCCCTTATTACTCGTGAACACCAAAGAAAATATAATTTATGCTTACCTGATAAATTCATTTCTTTCATGGTGGTGAGAGTCCATGAGACCTACCCATTTCTTTCTCTTTTTTTCTTGCTTGTATCCTTTCCTACCTTTATTCTTCTTTATTGGCTATACATCAGACTGGTTTACCAGTGAGGTCATGGGAGGGTTTTTAAGGGCTCTTAGAGTTTTGCCTCATCCTAGTGGCCAGGATTAATGGTTATGGACTCTCACCACTATGGAATAAATTAATGTATCAGGTAAGCATAAATTATATTTTTGTAACTTCAAAAAATAAAAGTATCTAAAGCGCTTTGCGGGCTTGCTGGCTAGACACATCACGCCCGGTCACGCTATTGGACTAAATGTAGCTCGCTCCTGCTCTGGTCTAGTAGTGGGAGAGAGATAAATTTAGTCCAATAGTGCGACCGGGTGTGCTGTGACTAGCCAGCAAGCCCGCGAAGCACTTTGGATATTAAAGACCCTCTCTGTAGATCCTGGAGCAGAGTACAACTTTAGACTACAAAATCTGCAAATACTTTTCATTTTTTAAGTTACCGCTAGAATAATGTATTATAATTCTGCACTGTGTGCAGAATTATATAACATTATTCTGAACGTTTACTATCCATTTAATGAAAGAAGTCTATCAAATCCTGATCTGTTAGTAAGGGAAAACACAATTGAAATGGGAATTTAATAAAACTTGATTTATATCTTTCTCTTAAATGAGAGATTAATTTATTTAGATTTCCCTGGTTATTTCAAAACCAGCGTGTTCATTCAGCTCTTCTAATCCACAAACACATTTCTCTATAAAAGATTCCAATGTGCAATCTCAGTGGATTCAGTCAGATTTGTGGAGGAGAAGTGAGAGATCTTCTCTTAGTGGGAGATGTCAAACTCCCCCAGGTAAACTGGAATTGTCATCAATCCCATTGTCTACTGTGCTCTGCTCCTTGGATATCCTTGAAAATGCGCTTGCACCTCCTTGATTGGGCCATTCTGCTGAATGTAGACTGATGTAGTTTCAGTACAAGGAAAAGGAAGGTGTTGCAGGTAACTAATAAATTCACCTTCTGTGGCCAATGGGTTATTTCCTGAGCGTTAATACATAGGGGTAGATATATCATATGTCGAGCGGACATGATTTGCTATAGTGCCGCCACCTGCTCACTGGCAGCCAATCGGCTGCTAGCATGGGCTGTCAATCATCTCGTCTTATGACCACTGCTTCTTAACTTCCATTTCAGGTGAGCCTGAAATAATGGGCCTCCGAAGCAGCATCCGCTGCTTAATAAATGGAGCCCATAGTGTTCACAAGGTCAGAGGGTATCAGACACCTTTTTTGGCAAAGTAGGGCACTCTCTTTAAGTGACCACATTACAGCACTAACATTTTCAGAAACAGTCAGTGACACTTCACAGTCACTTATTTTATCTCAAAATCCACAGAGAGCATTTCCAACAGGCCAAAAAGGGGTTTAGGAGTTGCAGGAAAGTGTGCAATTTGTGCTGCATTATGGGAAATCTCCTATTATTCCTTATTTGGAGGCAATCTTAGCCACATGTAAGCTGGCTCATGTGGCAGCTGCAGCTAGCACATTGTATTGCAGTTTAGAGTATTTTATATATATATATATATATATATATATATATATACACACACACACACAGTATGTATCACTTTTTTATGCCGAAACATGTCAGACTAGTCTACCCTTGTCTGTGCTTTGTTTTTAAGCCTGTTGCTATGTTTTATTACAAAGAATAAAGTTCAAGTTTTTTTACCAATGCCGGTTTTCTTTTGGTCCTGTTTGCATTTTACGGCATAGGAGAGTGCCGTCCGTATTGGAAACAATGAAACTTGTTTGCAAGACCCCCGGTGGTTCCAGGGCTTTCCCACAGAAGCAGCACAACGGACCGCTAAGACCGGTGACACCAGAACCCACAGCGCATTGATCCCATCAAAGGAGAGCGAGGTGAACAGTAGCACTGATCCCGCATACTACAGGCGGATAGGCAGTCACGTGACCAGAGAATCGGATGACGTCAGACGCCGAGAAGCAGATGTGAGGAGTGCAAGCAGAGCGGCGGATAACAAGGTACATGATCCGACAAGCCCAAAGAGGTGAGCCGCAGCAGAGCTTTGTTGTTATTTACACGTAAACTCGCTTGATGGGATTTCTAAGAAGACGGTACAAGTTTGAGCTGATTGTAGACGGACAGTACCAGGAAGGAGGACAAAAGGTGTCACCGAGAGCGGTAAGGCTTAATGTCACTATTCGAGCATTGTTCATCTATGGTTGATTTCTACTCTCTTGGTTTACTGAATGAGAATTTTTGGCATTACTGATAGCAAAGTGCTGTTATATATAACTATTGGATACAAGTTTGCAATACTGTGGGAACAATAATTGAACCGAATACTTGGAAATATCGGTCAATCCAAGATTACATTTCATTCCTCTTTATCTGTTAATCAAGTATAAAGTTTATACATTAGCAACATGGCTACTAGTAATTTGTATTCACTGCTATCCCTAGAGGAGCTGGAGAAAAGCAGACCCACACTAAAGGATATCTTTAATCCAGATAAAGAAGTAAAAGACATTTCAGAGGTTTTTTTACAGATGAAAAAGGCATTGTTAAAAGAATATCAAACATGGTGGGACAAAACGTCCCTTGAAAAATATGTTGATTTACATATGATACCACGAGGCCTTAGGCTTAAGAAAAGGCCAACATTTCTCATGGTAGATGATGCCTTCCTAAGAGAATGGAATGATATCCTCACAGAGTGCTCAATTAGGCTTATGCACCTGATTATTAGACATAAAGAACAGAAGTTAATTGAGGCCAAGCAACAAATACAGTACATACAAAAAGACCTAAATCAGTTTGTGGATCATAGTCACTATGAGAAACTTGACAACTTGCTAAAACAAACTGTAGATAATATGAAGAGGGATATTGATAAACTCAAGTTTCGCAAATTTACAAGAGACTCAGAGGATTATACCCTTAATAGGGTTTATCAAAATAATTCACAATAGAGTAAGAGGAATAGACGACAACGTAGACAGAAGAAAGGGGGTGACCCAGAATCCAAGGAGACAAATAGCCAACAACATCTGTCAACAAAAAAACAAGTGACTTTCTCTGACACTGACCCTGAGTCTAATGATGAAGTGGAAGTACAGGACTTTGTGGATTTTATGACCAGTGAACCCTCTTCTGATTTGATTTCTGAATTGATTAATGACTCTGATACAGGGACTATGATAGCTTCACACCCCAAAACCTTACCCTACCCCTTACCAGCCAATACCAACGGTGGAATACTCAAATTAAAAAATAAAGCAACACATAGAAATAGATATGTGAGAGCTCTAGAAAGTGAGAAACAGCATGAGCAAGGTGCACATACAGAACAGTCACAGGTTTTTCACGAGGTAGGGGCCAGACAGGGAGGAGGAGGAGGAAGGGGGAGAGGTGGGTTGCCCAGATCTCAAATAGCTCAGGGGGAACCACAGTCCCTAGAACAGAGAGAAAGATATACACTCAGAAGAGGCAGACAGAACAAATACAAAGTCTAAAAGTAATCAATTTATCCACAACAATATTGAACGATTCAGAATTGGATGTTCTAAAGCTTGGGCTAAACTTTTTCCCCTCTACAGACTTTGATGTGTTTGAAACACTTCTTGATGTCAATAAACTCATTCGTAACTGAACACTAAAACGTTTTCACCACAAAGAATATTGAGCAAGATTATACACAAATAAACGATTATGTAGATAGAACGGTAACAAATGACCATTTTCAGGTTAATGATGCAGTTGATTTTTTATCATTATACCAATTAGAACGAGACAGTAATCAACCTGGGAATGTTAAGAGTTCGCATATGGGCTTTAGCCCCAAGTCAGTATTCTACCCCACACAGAGTAGAGGTAAAATTCTAGAACAATTTCATAGAAGGGTAGAGGAGGATTTAGTGAAACGAAAAACACAATGTAAAAACTCCAGGGACAATTTAACAGTCAAACAAAAGAATGGTCTCAAACAGTTAAAAGAAAGAGAGGATATAGTGATTAAAAACTCGGATAAAGGAGGTTCCATAGTAATAATGGACAGATTATCCTATATTCCGAGAAGCACTTAGACAGCTTGAGGATGAGGAGGTGTATACTGTTCTACCAAGAAATCCTGTATTCATTTACCAGAAGGAACTGAGGGATCTTCTAGACGAGGGGTTGGAGCTGGGAGTGATAGATTCTGTAACCTTCGAGTATCTAATGGTGGAGGAACCGGTTACTCCGATCTTCCACCATTTACCGAAGGTGCACAAATCTATAGAGGATGTCAAAGGACGCCCTATAGTGTCTGGCATAGGCTCCATGTTTGGGAACCTTTCAAATTGGATTGAGACGCTGCTCCATCCATAGTCTGGAAATTACCTATCTTTCTTCAAGATACCAAACATTTGCTAAACCTGATTAATGGTTTAACTTGGGAGAAAAACTTTAGCTGGCTTACCATAGATGTGGTGGGCCTCTATTCGGCCATACCGCATAGAGAAGGGCTGGAGGCAGTTAAGTTTATGTTGGATGGTTTCAGTGACTATGATACCAATATCAAGACCTACATATTGCAGATTTTACTCTTTTTACTGACGCATAATTATTTTGAGTTCAATGGAGTGTTTTATCTGCAGAGACGTGGGACAGCTATGGGGGCAAAATTTGCCCCGGCATTTGCCAACCTTTACATGGGTTGGTAGGAGCTGTCCCACATCTATGAAGATATTAACCCATATAGAGACTCAGTTGTAGCATATAAGCGCTACATTGATGATCTGTTATTGGTCTGGTCAGGTTCTGAAGAAGAGAGTCAACAATTTGTTGAATATCTCAATAACAACAGGGTAGGCCTACAGTTCACACACATTTTCAATAGGAATAAAGTGTCCAATATGGATGTGGAACTAGAAGGAGATAAAGAGGACAAATTGGTTAAATCGACATTGTACGTGAAGCCCATATCCGCAAATGCCCTGCTCCACGCTAGGAGCTGTCACCCACGCCATATGAATTACGGTGTGGCAAAGGGCCAGTTCATTCAGATAAAGCGTAACTGCTCTAGGGAAGAAGATTTCCAGGCGGAGAGCAGGGCATTGTGGAAAAGGCTAAAGGCAAGGGGTTATCCAGATGGGCCAATTCGAAAAAGCATTTTTTGAGGTTCAGAGCATCTCTAGAGCAGATTTACTCACACCAAACAAATCTATTAAAACTAGAGGGAACAGTGAGATATCTTTTGTCACCACTTACTGTAATCAATATAGGGAAGTTTGTGAGATTATCAGGAGGAATCTGCCAATTTTGAAGGCTGATGATGCACTCAAAAATGTGGTAGATAAAGGTTGCCAATTTGTTTCCAAGATAAATGTGACTATTGGGAATCTTGTATCACCTAGTGCTCTAAGAAAACCCCCAAAAAAGAGCAGCTGGTTGAGTTGCAAAGGCCATTACAAGTGTGGTTTGCATAGTTGTATAGCTTGCAGTCACACTACAAGCAGTAAGGTGTTCCAGTCCAACTATACACAACGAGTCTTCAATTGCAATTACTGTACTAATTGTTGATCAGAGTTTGCAGTCTATGTTATAACTTGTACCTCTTGTGAAAAGCAATATGTAGGGTGTACGACACGTGAGGCTCGAGAGCGTATACGTGAACACCTTAATGATATTGAGAGAGGGAGGACAGCGACAGGAGCGTCAAAGCATTTCATATATGAGCATGACGGAAGTTTTTTACCAATGCCGGTTTTCTTTTGGTCCTGTTCACTTTTTTATATTAAATGCCTAATGTTTGGAACTTTTGTGTGTTTTTTTTTTTTTTGTTTTGTTTTTTAAAACTTTTATTTATAACCAACAGAGGGTACAATAATATACAGTGTATCATCAACACACCTCACAGGGTATGACAGGAAAGTAAAAAGTAGAAATTGATGAGACAATAAGATGTAGCAATATACATTGTCAGATATGTGAAAAATATAATAGTCACAAATGCAATGAAGACGTTGAAATTTTTCTCCGGACTGAATTGCAGTCTAGGATACAGTTGTATGTACCACAATGTTGGGATTTTATTATTTTATGTACTAACCTAAACTAACTATAATTAAACTAAACACATATTACAAATGATAAAAAAAATAAAAATAAAACCTAAACTAAACCCTAAAAGGCAAACAAAATGAAGTGATATATGATAGCCAATTTTATAGAAAAAAATTATTCTGGGGCTGAGCATGTATGGCAGTCTGTGCACATATTTTCAGATCTTCCGTTATAAAGGGATTAGACTCACTGCGGTCATAAGGTATAGGCTAGCCAAGTGGAGTATTGGGAAGTTTTCCTGACCTCGCCATCCATATAATACAATGTCACGCTCTGTATTATCTGTGTGGGTTCACACAATATTAATATTCAATGCAGGCATTACTGGAAGAGTGCTGTGTAAGTTGAGGCACCTAAGAAAGTCGTAAGTTCCATGGTATCTAGACTAGACCCACGCTAATACAAAATGCCTGCTATAGATCTGAAAGGGACCACTAAGTTAGTGGGTGCTGAGCGTGTATCCCTGGGAGCTATTGATTGTCCTTGTAGGGTTAAGCAATTGTGGTATGAAGGCAGTACCAAGAAGGCAATCTGTAAAATGAAGTATTTACTATACGTTCCTTTCAGACGGAGGGCCTAAAGTCTTCTAAGATATTGTGCTCTACGAAATATCCAATAAACGTGTATAAGGAGGACATTAGTCTAAAGATATTGAAAATAGCCTTTACCAATACAATGCATAAGTTATAAATCTACCCAGGCCTAAGTTTGATAGAAGATTACATATTTTAAATAAATATTGAAACATATATTGGTATTCTATTTCGATAGCTACTCCCAGATGCTTTAAAGGCTGTTGGTGAAGTAGGCTAGGATATTCAAATGAGTAGGCAGGTGTTACTTAAAGGGACAGTCAAGTCCAAAAAAAAACTTTCATTTTTCAAATAAGGCATGTAATTTTAAACAACTTTCTTATTTACTTTTATCAACAATTTGCTTTGTTCTCTTGGTATTCTAGTTGAAGAGCAAACCTAGGAAGGTGCATATGATAATTTCTAAGCCCTTGGAAGGCCTCCTCTATTTTATTTACTTTTCACAGCAGGGGGAGAGCAAGCTCATGTAGGCCATATAGATAGCATTGTGATCACGCTCGTGGCTAGTGGCAGACACTGCACTAATTGGCTAAAATGCAAGTCAATAGATAATAACTAAAAGTCATGTGATTAGGGGCGGTCAGAAGATGCTTAGAAACAAGTTAGTCACAGAAGTAAAAAGTGTATTAATATAATAGTGTTGGTTTTGTAAAACTGGGGAATGGGTAATAAAGGGATTATCTATCTTTTTAAACAACAAAAATTCTGGTGTTTACTGTCCCTTTAATTCACTATCGGCTAGATTTAGAGTTTTGTCGGTAAGGACCCGCGTATCTAACGCTGGCTTTTTTCTGGCCGCACCTTTAAAATAACTCTGGTATTGAGAGTCCACAGAATGGCTGCGTTAGGCTCCAAAAAAAGGAGCGTAGAGCATAGTTAACGCAACTTCAACTCTCGATACCAGAGTTGCTTACGGACGCGGCCAGCCTCAAAAACGTGCTCATGCACGATTCCCCCATAGGAAACAATGGGGCTATTTGAGCTGAAAAAAAAAACTAACACCTGCAAAAATGCAGCGTTCAGCTCCTAACGCAGCCCCATTGTTTGCTATGGGGAAACACTTCCTACGTCTGCACCTAACACTCTAACATGTACCCCGAGTCTAAACACCCCTAACCTTACACTTATTAACCCCTATTCTGCCGCCCCCGCTATCGCTGACCCCTGTATATTATTTTTTAACCTCTAATCTGCCGCTCCGTAAACCGCTGCTACTTACATTATCCCTATGTACCCCTAATCTGCTGCCCCTAACACCTAACACCGCCGACCCCTATATTATATTTATTAACCCCTAATCTGCCCCCCACAACGTCGCCTCCACCTGCCTACACTTATTAACCCCTAATCTGCCGAGCGGACCGCACCGCTATTATTATAAAGTTATTAACCCCTAATCCGCCTCACTAACCCTATAATAAATAGTATTAACCCCTAATCTGCGCTCCCTAACATCGCCGACACCTAACTTCAATTATTAACCCCTAATCTGCCGACCGGAGCTCACCGCTATTCTAATAAATGTATTAACCCCTAAAGCTAAGTCTAACCCTAACACTAACACCCCCCTAAGTAAATATAATTTTAATCTAATGATTAATCTAACAAAATTAATTAACTCTTATTAAATAAATTATTCCTATTATTCAAGCTAAATACTTACCTGTAAAATAGTACAAAAAATAAAAAAGAACTAAGTTACAAAAAATAAAAAAATATTTACAAACATTAGAAATATATTACAACAATTTTAAACTAATTACACCTACTCTAAGCCCCCTAATAAAATAACAAAGCCCCCCAAAATAAAAAAATGCCCCAAGAAGTTCAGCTCTTTTGCCTGTAAAAAAAAACATACAATACCCCCCCCCAAATTACAACCCACCACCCACATACCCCTAATCTAACCCAAACCCCCCTTAAATAAACCTAACACTAAGCCCCTGAAGATCTCCCTACCTTGAGTCGTCTTCACCTAGCCGAGCCAAATTCTTCATCCAAGCGGAGCAAGAAGAGGTCCTCCATCCGTAGAAGTCTTCATCCAAGCGGGGTAGAAGAGGTCTTCCATCCGACTGAAGTCTTCATCCAAGAGGCATCTTCTATCGTCATCCATCCGGAGTGGAGCGGCAGCATCCTGAAGAACTCCGACGCGGAACATCCATCCTGGCCGACGACTGAACGACGAATGACGGTTCCTTTAAATGACGTCATCCAAGATGGCGTCCCTCGAATTCCGATTGGCTGATAGGATTCTATCAGCCAATCGGAATTAAGGTAGGAATATTCTGATTGGCTGATGGAATCAGCCAATCATAATCAAGTTCAATCCGATTGGCTGATCCAATCAGCCAATCAGATTGAGCTCGCATTCTATTGGCTGTTCCGATCAGCCAATAGAATGTGAGCTCAATCTGATTGGCTGATTGGATCAGCCAATCGGATTGAACTTGATTCTGATTGGCTGATTCCATCAGCCAATCAGAATATTCCTACCTTAATTCCGATTGGCTGATAGAATCCTATCAGCCAATTAGAATTCGAGGGACGCCATCTTGGATGACGTCATTTAAAGGAACCGTCATTCGTCGTTCAGTCGTCGGCCAGGATGGATGTTCCGCGTCGGAGGTCTTGAGGATGCTGCCGCTCCACTCCGGATGGATGACGATAGAAGATGCCTCTTGGATGAAGACTTCAATCGGATGGAAGACCTCTTCTGCCCCGCTTGGATGAAGACTTCTACCGGATGGAGGACCTCTTCTTGCTCCGCTTGGATGAAGAATTTGGCTCGGCTGGGTGAAGACGACTCAAGGTAGGGAGATCTTCAGGGGCTTAGTGTTAGGTTTATTTAAGGGGGGTTTGGGTTAGATTAGGGGTATGTGGGTGGTGGGTTGTAATTTGGGGGGGGTATTGTATGTTTTTTTTTACAGGCAAAAGAGCTGAACTTCTTGGGGGCATGCCCCGCAAAGGGGCCCTGTTCAGGGCTGGTAAGGTAAAAGAGCTTTGAACTTTAGTAATTTAGAATAGGGTAGGGGCATTTTTTTATTTTGGGGGGCTTTGTTATTTTATTAGGGGGGCTTAGAGTAGGTGTAATTAGTTAAAATTGTTGTAGTATATTTCTAATGTTTGTAAATATTTTTTTATTTTTTGTAACTGTCAGGTTAGGAAATATCCAGAAGTAGACCCAAATGCAAGGGCGAACTTAAACAACACCCTTGCACTCTGAGTTTAATCCAGGACGTGACCCCACGACAACCTCCAAAAAACAAAGTACTCACAATATGGAGCAGGGTTAGCCTGTGCCAAAGTAATTCATGATATCAGCCAGATAGACTTCTGAATAAGGAACTGGTTTCAGGAAATGCCTTTCCACAGAATCAGGAGAGCAGGGATAGTCCACTTATACTCAGACAGAAGAAGGGTAAAACAGGAAACAGTTAATTTGCAGGAGTAGGTCATTTGTTATCAGGCAGTCTGAAGGTTAACACTGTGTAGACAGTCTTTGCAGAATATGCAACAGGTAATCAGGCAGTTTGAGGGTTAACACTGAGTAGACAGTCTTTGCAGAGTATGAAACAGGTAATCAGGGCAGTTTGAGAGTTAACACTGTGTAGGACAGTCTTTGCAGAGTATGCAACAGGTAATCAGGCAGTTTGAGGGTAAACACTGGTGTAGTCAGAACTTGCAGAATTAATAACATGTAATCAGGTAGTTTGAAGGTTAACACTGTGGTTGTCAGAACTTGCAGTGATAGCAACAGGTAAGCTGGTAGTTTGAAGGTTAACACAGATAATCAGTACTTGTGGAGATTGGCAACAGGATATCCAGCAGTTTTGAAGGTTTACACTGAATAATAGTATTTGCAGAGTTTGGAACAGGGTAAACATGCAGATTGAAGGATTCACAGAAATAACAGTATTTGAATAGTTTTGCACTTCACAGAGTAGTCTGAATATGCAGGGTTTGCAGCAGGTAAACAGGAAGTTTGAAAGTTTCACAAAACAAAACAGTACTTGCATTGTTTGGTGACAGGTATTCAGGAGGTTGAAGGATAATCCAGCATAGTAAGTCCTTGAAGAGATTGGCAACAGAAAAGCAGCAGTTAGAGAGATTCCTCAGCGAAATCCTAACAGAAGCCCTCAAAGTTAACAAACAAACGGACACTGGAGAAACAGGAAGCCAGAATAAAAAGCCTGGTTGTGACATCATCAGGAAGGGGTGGCTCAGACACCTGTCAATCAAGCACACAGAGAGGACTGCAGAGCTTCCCAGCAGCTGAGCGTGACAGTAACTTAGTTCTTTTTTATTTTTTTGTACTTTAGTTAGTTTATTTCATTGTATTTATTTGTAAGAATTGTATTTCATTTATTTATTGATAGTGTAGTGTTAGGTTTAATTGTAGATAATTATAGGTATTTTATTTAATTAATTTATTGATAGTGTAGTGTTAGGTTTAATTGTAACTTAGGTTAGGATTTATTTTACAGGTAAATTTGTAATTATTTTAACTATTTTAGCTATTAAATAGTTCTTAACTATTTAATAGCTATTGTACCTGGTTAAAATATATACAAAGTTACCTGTAAAATAAATATTAATCCTAAAATAGCTATAATATAATTATAATTTATATTGTAGCTATATTAGGATTTATTTTACAGGTAAGTATTTAGCTTTAAATAGGAATAATTTATTTAATAAGAGTTAATTAATTTCGTTAGATTAAAATTATATTTAATTTAGGGGGGTGTTAGTGTTAGGGTTAGACTTAGCTTTAGGGGTTAATACATTTATTAGAATAGCGGTGAGCTCCCGGTCGGCAGATTAGGGGTTAATAATTGAAGTTAGGTGTCGGCGATGTTAGGGAGGGCAGATTAGGGGTTAATACTATTTATTATAGGGTTAGTGAGGCGGATTAGGGGTTAAGAACTTAATTAAGTAGCGGTGCGGTCCGCTCGGGCAGATTAGGGGTTAATAAGTGTAGGCAGGTGAGGCGACATTGTGGGGGGCAGATTAGGGGTTAATAAATATAATATAGGGGTCGGCGGTGTTAGGGGCAGCAGATTAGGGGTACATAAGGTATAACGTAGGTGGCGGTCGGCAGATTAGGGGTTAAAAAAATTTAATTGAGTGGCGGCGATGTGGGGGGGACCTCGGTTTAGGGGTACATAGGTAGTTTATGGGTGTTAGTGTACTTTAGAGCACAGTAGTTAAGAGCTTTATGAACCGGCGTTAGCCCAGAAAGCTCTTAACTACTGACTTTTTCTGCGGCTGGAGTTTTGTCGTTAGATTTCTAACGCTCACTTCAGACACGACTCTAAATACCGGAGTTAGAAAGATCCCATTGAAAAGATAGGATACGCAATTGACGTAAGGGGATCGGCGGTCTGGAACAGTCGCGGCTGAAAAGTGAGCGTTAGACCCCTTTTTTGAGTGACTCCAAATACCGGCGGTAGCCTAAAACCAGCGTTAGGAGCCTCTAACGCTGGTTTTCACGGCTACCGCCAAACTCCAAATCTAGGCCTACGTCAGCCAAGATCCTCTCTGCTAAGCTTGCAAATTAACATGTGACATGAGACAGTTAATTGCGTTGGTATAGTGATAAAGGAGTTAAGCCTGATATGTGTAGAGCTGTCAACGCAAGAGTTAATAAGATACGTGATGATATTGCATAGGAGGAATATTTATCCTACACATTTGATGACCAGCATTCACACATAATGATTAAGAACAAGTAACAACTGTAAAATCTTATTTTTTGCAGTTCTAGTAATTGATGCCATAACAATAATAGTAAATATATGTAACTAAATAGTAATTCTTTCTGCAATTTATTACCACTCCTTACAAGCCGTTTTCTATTGGGTCACCTATAGTGACAGACCACCCCTTGCCTTCAGTGGGGGAGGATGTATCCTTTCATTTCAAGTTCCAGCACATTCATGCTTTAAGAGAAGTGTTAACTACATTGGAGGTAAATAATATGAGTGCTCCTCCTGAGGCTAGTACTAAGGTGTTGGATAGGTGTTGGATCAGCATCTAAACAGCCATCATCCACATCCCTAAATCAATTTCTGAATTGGTGTCTAAAGAGTGAAACAAGTAAGGGGCACATATTCTTCCTTTCACCATGCTATGTTTCTCTTACCATCCTTTAATCAGAATGTATGGAAAACAATACCTAAGGTGGATGGAACTTTTAAGGGGACCACTAAAAAAAAGCCCAGATCTCACCTTATATCCTATATACTGGTCAGCAAGGATGCAGTATTTATCTCAGTTCTGGGCCGCCTAAACAGAAAAACCTTGACCATGAAAGCAACTACATTATCACATACATAGAATTCAACTCATTGAATAAAGAGGTTTTAGTTTCATGTTTTAAGATGCAATTTACATAATCCAGGGTTAGATTTGTCATTTTGGCAAAGTAAACAACTGCACAGGGGCTGCTTTCTAGCTGGGCAAGTGATCATTTTGTTTCAATACAAAAACTAGTGATTTATGTGCTTTGTACACTTGGTTGCTCAGTACAGCCAATCAGAAAACTCACAGGGAAATGTGTTTGTGTCTTAAAGGACCAGTAAATACAGTAGATTAGCATAATCAACAAATGCGTTATAACAAGACAATGCAATAGCATTTAATCTGATCTTCAAATAAGAAGTAGATTTTTTTCTAACAAATTTTAAAGTTATATATATTTCCACTCCCCCTGTACCATGTGACATCCATCAGCCAATCACAAATGCATATACGTATATTCTGTGAATTCTTGCACATGCTCAGTAGGAGCTAGTGACTTTAAAAGTGTAAATATAAAAGACTTTGCACATTTTCTTTAATGAAAGTAAATTAAAAAGTTGTTTAAAATTACATGCTGTATCTGAATCATGAAAGTTTAATTTGACCTGAGTGTCCCTTTAAACATAGTTGTCTTTCAGGGATGATAACAGTTTGTGTTCATGTTAGTGGTGACATCAGTGGATTGAAAATGTAAAGAGTGTCTAATTTTCCCCCTTTTTATTTAAGAAAATTCAAGAGTTACAAAAAAGAGAAAGGTATAAACATTATATAATGAAAGGATTTCATAGCAATAAGACAAAGAGAAGGTGTCTCATTTTCTAGTAACATTTCAGAAAATGAATATGGTAGAGTCTTTAAAGCAAGTATCCAGCTAGTGGGCACAGTCTACACAAAAATTGTTATTGTTTAAAAAGATAGATAACGCCTTCTCTACCCATTCCCCAGCTTTGCACAACCAACATTGTTAGATTAATATACTTTATAACATTTAAACCTCTAAATTTCTGCCTGTTTCAAAGGCTCTATTGAGAGCCTCTTAATCACATGCGCCTAGATTACGAGTTCTGCATTAGCTTTAAAAAGCAGCGTTAAGGGGTCCTAACGCTGCTTTTAACGCCCGCTGGTATTACGAGTCTGGCAGGTACAGGTGTACCACTCACTTTTCTTCCGCAACTTTTGGCTACCGCAAATCCCCTTACGTCAATTGCGTATCCTACCTTTTTAATGGGATTTGCCTAACGCTGGTATTACAAGTCTTGGAAGAAGTGAGCGGTACAGCCTCTACCTCCAAGACGGCTACCGCATATAAAAGTCAGTAGTTAAGAGTTTTATGGGCTAAAGCCGGAACATAAAGCTCTTAACTACAGTGCTAAAAAGTACACTAACACCCATAAACTACCTATGAACCCCTAAACTGAGGCCCCCCCCCACATCGCAAACACTATAATAAAATTATTTAACCCCTAATCTGCTGACCGGACATTGCCACCACCTACATTATACCTATGAACCCCAAATCTGCTGCCCCCTAACATCGCAGACACCTACATTATATTTATTAACCCCTAATCTGCCCCCCCAACATCGCCGCCACCTTACCTACACTTATTAACCCCCTAATCTGCCGACCGGACATCGCCACCACTATAATAAATGTATTAACCCCTAAAGCGCCACAATCCCGCCTCGCAAACACTATAATACATTTTATTAACCCCTTATCTGCCCCCCAACGTCGCCGCCACTACCTACAATTATTATTCCCTAATCTCCCGCCCCCAACATCGCCGCTACTATAATAAAGTTATTAACCCCTAAACCTAACTCTAACCCTAACACCCCCCTAACTTAAATATAATTTAAATAAAACGAAATAGTAACTAATAGTTACATTGTAGCTATTTTAGGATTTATATTTATTTTACAGGCAACTTTGTATTTATTTTAACTAGATAGAATAGCTATTAAATAGTTAATATTTAATTAATAACTATTTAATAGCTACGTAGTTAAAATAATTACAAAATTACCTGTAAAATAAATCATAACCTAAGTTACAAATACACCTAACACTACACTATCAATAAATTAATTAAATAAATTAACTACAATTATCTAAACTAAAATACAATTAAATAAACTAAACTATAGTGCAAAATAAACCAAACACTAAATTACACAAAAAAAAAATTACAAGAATTTTAATCTAATTACACCTAATCTAAGCCCCCTAATAAAATAAAAAAGCCCCCCAAAATAATAAAATTCCCTACCCTATACTAAATTACAAAAGTAATCAGCTCTTTTACCAGCCCTTAAAAGGGCTTTTTGCGGGGCATTGCCCCAAAGTAATCAGCTCTTTTACCTGTAAAAAAAAAATACAAGACCCCCCAACATTAAAACCCACCACCCACACACCCCTACTCTAAAACCCACCCGATCCCCCCCTTAAAAAAAAACCTAACACTAACCCCCTGAAGATCACCCTACCTTGAGCCGTGTTCACCCAGCCAGGCCGAATTCTTCATCCAATCTGGGCGATGTGGTCCTCCATCCGGCAGAAGTCTTCATCCAAGCGGGGCAGAAGAGGTCCTCCATCCAGCAGAAGTCTTCATCCAAGCAGGGCAGAAGAGGTCCTCCATCCGGCAGAAGTCTTCATCCATCCGCAGCTCCATCTTCAAGACCTCTGACCGCGTAACATCCTCCTCGGCCGACGGACAAACGACAAATGAAGGTTCCTTTAAATGATGTCATCCAAGATGGTGTCCCTCGAATTCCGATTGGCTGATAGGATTCTATAAGCCAATCGAATTAAGGTAGGAAAAATCTGATTGGTTGATTTAATCAGCCAATCGGATTGAAGTTCAATACGATTGGCTGATTGGATCAGCCAATAGAATGTGGCTCAAGGTAGGGTGATCTTCAGGGGGTTAGTGTTAGGTTTTTTTAAGGGGGGGTTGGGTGGGTTTTAGAGTAGGGGTGTGTGGGGTGGTGGGTTTTAATGTTGGGGGGGTCTTGTATTTTTTTTTACAGGTAAAAGAGCTGATTACTTTGGGGGCAATGCCCCGCAAAAAGCCCTTTTAAGGGCTGGTAAAAGAGCTGATTACTTTTGTAATTTAGTATAGGGTAGGGAATTTTATTATTTTGGGGGGCTTTTTTATTTTATCAGGGGGCTTAGATTAGGTGTAATTAGATTAAAATTCTTGTAATATTTTTTTTTGTAATTTAGTGTTTGTTTTTTGTACTATAGTTTCATTTATTTAATTGTACTTTAGTTTAGATAATTGCCTGTAAAATAAATATAAATCCTAAAATAGCTACAATGTAACTATTAGTTATATTGTAGCTATCTTATGGTTTATTTTAGAGGTAAGTATTTAGTTTTAAATAGGAATAATTTATTTAATTACAGTAATTTTATTTAGATTTCTTTAAATTATATTTAACTTTAGGGGGTGTTAGGTTTAGAGTTAGACTTAGGTTTAGGGGTTAATAACTTTATTATAGTAGCGGCGACGTTGGGGGCGGCAGATTAGGGGTTAATAATTGTAGGTAGGTGGCGGCGATGTTAGGGCAGCAGATTAGGGGTTAATGCAATTTATTATAGTGTTTTGCGAGGCAGGAGTGTGGCGGTTAAGGGGTTAATAAATTTATTATAGTGGCGGCGTTGTCCGGTTGGCAGATTAGGGGTTAATAAGTGTAGGTAGGTGGCGGCGACGTTGGGAGCGGAAGATTAGGGGTTAATAAATATAATATAGGTGTTGGCGATGTTAAGGGAAGCAGATTAGGAGTTAATAATATAATGCAGATGGCGACGATGTTGGGGGTGGCAGATTAGAGGTTAATAAGTGTAAGGTTAGGGGTGTTTATGACTCGGGGTTCATGTTAGGGTGTTAGGTGTAGACTTAGAAAGTGTTTCCCCATAGGAAACAATGGGGCTGCGTTAGGAGCTGAACGCTGCTTTTTTTTCAGCCAGCTCAGCCCCATTGTATCCTATGGGGAAATCGTGCACGAGCACGTTTTGCCAGCTTACCGTAAGCGACGCTGGTATTACAGGTAGAAGTGGAGCTAAATTATGCTCAACGCTCACTTTTCTGAGGCTAACGCAGCCATTCAGAAAACTTGTAATACCAGCGTTGTTTAAAGTAAGCGCTGGAAAAAAATGGCTTGTTAGTCCCGCAAGTTTTTACCGACAAAACTCGTAATCTAGGTGATGCTTTTTTTATTCTCTTTTCACAATAGGAGACTGCTAGTCCATGTTAGCCATATAGATAAATGTGTTCACGTCTGGGGAGTTATTTAAGAGTTAGCACAACAACAGTACTAAATGCAAGTCAATAGATTTAAAATAGTGTCATGTGATCAGGGGGCTGTCAGAAGATGCTTAGATACAAGGTAAACACAGAGGTAAAAAGTATATTTATATAACTGTGTTGGTTGTGCAAAATTGTGGAATGGGTAATAAAGGAATTATCTATCTTTTAAAACAATAAAAATTCTATTGTAGACTGTCCCTTTAATTAACATCACAAAAGGATGAAAGCAGAATTTCCAGTCCAGTTATTCTTGGTAAAGAATAGTAGGGTGCTCGTCTTTTTTTTTTTTTTGTTATTTAAATATAGCCATGATACATATTCATTAATACAGGAGTCAAATTACTTTTTTCTTTTGTTATTTAAATATAGCACATTATACATATTCATTAATACAGGAGTCAAATTTGATGACAAATAATAGATATCCCATTGTAAGTAACAAACATTACACAAGGAAGAGAAATAGTTATCTCTCTCTCTTTGTTTATTAACAAGCAGGAGAAATTCAATCAAATTAACAAAAGATAAACCATAAAAATAATGCAAAATCACGTCTAATAATTACACCATTCTTCAGCACTCAATTTCTGAGTAATAAAGTTTGTTTTAATAAAAGGAGCAATAATCTCTTTTTGCTAAGGATTTTCTAAACACCTTATAAATACTTCCCATTTTTGGATAAACTTTTTAATCCTATTGGGGATATCACCCAATGTAGCATATCGTTCACATATCAAAGTTTTCAATAATGGTTGTAATAATTGGTGGTTTATCACTCAGCCAAAGACCTAAAATACATTTTCTAGCATATAGCACAGTTAAACTCAGAAATATTTTAAATGTATTATGGCTTGAATCCCATACCAAAAGAAAAGACTTATTTCCTATTCAATTCCACCTCTAAATAAAGAATACATAATAACTAATCTTTCTATGAGCGTCTAATTAACTTGTTTGATGGTAAATTAAAAACCTTTATTTTTTGCCATTCGATTAAAATTTTAAAATAATATTAGTTTTAAATTGCTGAAAACGCACAAATGTTAAACTTACTTTAGTAACTTATATAACCACTACTTTGCTACTAGCGCGACACAAAGACTTTTTTTTCTCCTGAATTCGTTGCTGTTGTCCAATCCAAATTGTGGCATTTTGGGCATGTTTCAATGTAAAAAAAAAAAAAAAAAAGGATCTTTTGCATCACAGCGCAAAATATGGCTTCCGCGTTTGCATTGCATGGGAAGCATTGCGCTCATGAGAGCGCGCTTCCATAGACTCCAATGGAAACCTCATTCTCTTGCTCTCATGCAATGGGCAGCAAATATAAATATATATGTATATACACATATTAACACATAAATATATATGTACAGTATATAAGCATATACATATATATATTTACTGGAAACACACAGGCAAATTCTCATGGCAAAGGCATATCTGCAATCAAAAATGTTTTTTATCTTTCCAATGGCATGGAGAGGCCACAAATCCAAACAATTACTAGTGGGAATTCAATTCCTGGCCACCAGGAAGAGGCAAAGAATACGCCAGCAGAGCTGTTAAGTATCACTCCCACTTCCCATAAACCCTCAGTCATTCTTTGCCTGTGTACATCAGGAGGATGTGCGAAGTTGGTGTCTGAAGATGTTAATCCTTTAATGGGTACTTAAGCAAGGGTTGAGGATATGCTTTGTCTCTTTATAAGAGTAATGGTGGCTTTTAGCAGTTGGAAGATGGGCGAGGTAGTCCTTGCTTACCTTCCAACATTTATGCTACCCCTATATAGAAAACCAGGGTTGGTTACTCTGTTTTTTCTTTTTCGAACAGGTCCGTGTCAGAGGTCGTGTGAGTCTATCATATCTGAGAAGCTGTACCTGCCCGGCAGCTGAGCTCCAAAGGTAAGTGCTTATTTCCTTCTAGGTGAGAAGGCTCAAGCACTTTTAGGGGATTAATCCCTCTGTTTATTGGCGTTTTGTCAGAAATCTGTTCAGTGTTGGGATTCATTACTAGTGATGTCCCGAACTGTTCGCCCGCGAACGGTTCACAGAGCGAACATAGCTTGTTCGCGTTTCGCGTTTGTCGATCCGCCCCTATGTGTCATCATTGTGGGAAACTTTGACCCTTTATGTCACAGCCGCCTGACACATTAGAGCCAATCAACATCAGACACTCCCTCACAGACACTCCCAGCTACTCGGAATCCGCCATTTTAGACTCATAACGACCTTGCTTTTTTAATGAGAGGACGTGTTGTGTTTTCGCTCCTGACATTAATAGTAAAAACATAGCTAGGCTAGTGTATTTACAGTCCAGAAGGACTCCACTCATCTCTGCTGCAAGCACAGCACCCCAAAAAGCCCTTTTTAGGGCTATATTTCGTGCCGTTTTTTTTTTTTGTTTTTTTTATTAGCATTTGCCTGGCTTTCAGCTGTGTGTTTAAGGCTCACAGTATATGCTGTGACTTACTGCCACCACTGATATCTCCCTAACAACATTAGTTTAAATTTAACTAACCCAAAAATATAATTATTTTTCTAGTGTAATTTTTTTTCATTTTCTATCAGGCCAGTGTCACACAGCATATACTCTGGTTCATTGCTCTGTGCCAGCCAGCAGCCAGCAGTGTTAATATCCGTTTATAACATTATTTTTAATTTAAAGGGACATTCAACACTTAGTGTAACAGGTTTTAATATTGTAAATTAAGAAACGGAGGTCGGCCTACACTATACCCCTCCTCCCTTGCCGCCTTGCTTCTGTCCTAATCAGCGGCGCTAACTACTCTAATACCCCGGTCAATATGGATGCCGAACTCCCCCCACTATTACGTAGCTGCCTTCTTCTTAAACTGATAAGCAAATCAGAATCGCGTGCAATTTCAGTCCGAGGACTGGATTCTGATTTGCTTATCAGTTTAAGAAGAAGGCAGCTACGTAATAGTGGGGGGAGTTCGGCATCCATATTGACCGGGTATTAGAGTAGTTAGCGCCGCTGATTAGGACAGAAGCAAGGCGGCAAGGGAGGAGGGGTATAGTGTAGGCGGACCTCCGTTTCTTAATTTACAATATTAAAACCTGTTACACTAAGTGTTGAATGTCCCTTTAAAAAAAAAACACAAAAAAATATTTTTCTAGTGTAATCTAATTACATTTACTATCATGCCTGTGTCTGTCAGGCTCACTCAGCATTAATATACCTATTTTTTTCAGTCTTTTGGTTAATTGGTCTGTGCCAGGCAGCCACCCAGCACTCATATCTATTTTTCTTTCACCTTAATTTTAATATAAAAAAAAAAAAAGTTTAAATTTGTTTGCTAGTGTAATCAAATCTAATTTTCTATCCGGCCTGTGTGTTTTTGCTGACATAGAGAGCCTACTGTGTTTACTTGCTGCCCTCCCTAGTCTATGAGCCACGACTCATATGTGTTTAACCTTTTTTTAATTCCCCCCACCCCAAAAAAAATAATTTCAATCATTTTTCTAGTGTAATCTAATAGTATTTTCTATCAGGCGTGTGTGTATCCGACATACATAGCCTACTGTTTTTAATAGCTGCCCTTCCAAGGCTATCAGCCACGACTCATATGTATGTGCTTAACCTTTTTCTTGAAATTTCCAAAAAAAAGTCTTTAAATCATTATGCTAGTGTAATCTAATTGTATTTTCTATCAGGCCTGTGTCTAACTGTCTATCTGACTTACACAGCATACTGTTGTTATAATTGCTGCCCTACGTAGCAGCCAGCCAGTGCGACCACTCATAGAGTCATATGTGCATTGCACTTCTTAACATAATTTTAATATTAAAATCTAAAATTTTAAAATATTTTGCTAGTGTAATGTAACTTAATTTTCTATCAGTCCTGTGTTTTTATCACTTACACAGCATACTGTGTTCAATTACTGCCCTACCTACCATCCACGACTCATATCTGCCAGCCTGTCTGCCAGGCCCAAGTAGCCAATTAGTGGCACCAATCACAATTCTTGTAACAGTAATAAAAATAAAAAAAAATCATAATTTTTTGGACTGCAAATATTCAGTCCTCCTAGGGCCATTGAATTTCATTTACCTCCTGCCTGCCACTGCCAGCCTTTTGTGCCAGGCCGTCTAGCCAACTATTTACACCAATCATAATTGTTGTCACAGTCAGACAGTATAGTTATTAATTTAAATAAAAACATTTTTTAGTGTTGATCTTAACCCTCAGTTTGCTCGTGCCTTTGAATTGCACTTTTCTACAGCCTTCCAAGCCTGTGTGCCAGGCCTACTTAAAAAATATTTACACCAATCATATTTGTTGTGACAGTATTTTTTTGGTAATAGTTGCTGTGATTTGAATCGTCAGTTTGCTGGTGCCATTGAAACGCACTTTCCTCCTGCCTTGCAGCCTGCTGTGAGCCAGGCCCCTACCTAGCCAATTGTTGTCAGCAATCATATTTCTGTTAACAGTATTGCAAAAATTGGTCAATCATCACTGTTTAGACTGTCAGTAATCAGTCTCCTAGTGTCCTTGAATTGCATCTCCCTCCTGCCTGCCATCCTTTTGTGCCAGGCCCGTCTTGCCAACTATTACACCAATCCTAATTTTTTGTCACAGTATAGTTACTAATTATAATTAAAAAAATCTTTATTGTTGATGATCTTAACCCTCAGTTTGCTCGTGCCTTTGAATTCAGTTGTCTACAGCCTTCCAAGCCTGTGTGCCAGGCCTACTTAAAAAATATTTACACCAATCATATTTGTTGTGACAGTATTCTAATAATTAAAAATTAAAATTTTTGGTAATAGCTGCTGTGATTTGAATCGTCAGTTTGCTGGTGCCATTGAAACGCACTTTCCTGCTGCCTTGCAGCCTGCTGTGAGCCAGGCCCCCACCTAGCCAATTGTTGTCAGCAATCATATTTCTGTTAACAGTATTGCAAAAAATTGTCAATCATCACTGTTTAGACTGTCAGTATCAGTCTCCTAGTGTCCTTGAATTGCATCTCCCTCCTGCCTGCCATCCGTTTGTGCCAGGCCGTCTTGCCAACTATTTACACCAATCCTAATTTTTGTCACAGTATAGTTACTAATTATAATTAAAAAAAATCTTATTGTTGATGATCTTAACCCTCAGTTTGCTCGTGCCTTTGAATTCAGTTGTCTACAGCCTTCCAAGCCTGTGTGCCAGGCCTAGCTTAAAAAATATTTACACCAATCATATTTGTTGTGACAGTATTCTAATAATTAAAAATTATAAATTTTTTGGTAATAAGTTGCTGTGATTTGAATTGTCAGTTTGCTGGTGCCATTGAAACGCACTTTCCTGCTGCCTTGCAGCCTGCTGTGAGCCAGGCCCCCCACCTAGCCAATTTTTGTCAGCAATCATATTTCTGTTAACATATTGCAAAAATTGTCCAATCTTCACTGTTTAGACTGTCAGTAATCAGTCTCCTAGTGTCCTTGAATGGCATCTCCCTCCTGCCTGCCATCCTTTGTGCCAGGGGCCGTCTTGCCAACTATTACACCTATCCTAATTTTTTGTCACAGTATAGTTACTAATTATAATTAAAAAAATCTTTATTGTTGATGATCTTAACTCTCAGTTTGCTCGTGCCTTTGAATTCAGTTCTCTACAAGCCTTCCAAGCCTGTGTGCCAGGCCTACTTAAAAAAAATTTACACCACTCATATTTGTTGTGACAGTATTCTAATAATTAAAAATTAAAATTTTTGGTAATAGTTTCTGTGATTTAATCGTCAGTTTGCTGTGCCATTGAAACGCACTTTCCTCCTGCCGTTGCAGCCTGCTGTGAGCCAGGCCCCTACCTAGCCAATTGTTGTCAGCAATCATATTTCTGTTAACAGTATTGCAAAAATTGTCTATCATCACTGTTTAGACTGTCAGTAATCAGTCTCCTAGTGTCCTTGAATGCATCTTCTCCCTCCTGCCTGCCATCCTTTTGTGCCAGGCCGTCTTGCCAACTATTTACACCAATCCTAATTTTTTGTCACAGTATAGTTACTAATTATAATTAAAAAAATCTTTATTGTTGATGATCTTAACCCTCAGTTTGCTCGTGCCTTTGAATTCAGTTGTCTACAGCCTTCCAAGCCTGTGTGCCAGGCCTACTTAAAAAAATATTTACACTCAATCATAGTTTGTTGTGACAGTATTCTAATAATTAAAAATTAAAATTTTGGTAATAGCTGCTGTGATTTGAATCGTCAGTTTGCTGTTGCCATTGAAACGCACTTTCCTGCTGCCTTGCAGCCTGCTGTGAGCCAGGCCCCCACCTAGCCAATTGTTGTCAGCAATCATATTTCTGTTAACAGTATTGCAAAAATTGTCAATCATCACTGTTTAGACTGTCAGTAATCATTCTCCTAGTGTCCTTGAATTGCAACTTCCCTCCTGCCTGCCATCCTTTTGTGCCAGGCCGTCTTGCCAACTATTTACACCAATCCTAATTATTTGTCACAGTATAGTTACTAATTATAATTAAAAAAATCTTTATTGTTGATGATCTTAACCCTCAGTTTGCTCGTGCCTTTGAATTCAGTTGTCTACACCTTCCAAGCCTGTGTGCCAGGCCTACTTAAAAATATTTACACCAATCATATTTTGTTGTGACAGTATTCTAATAATTAAAAATTAAAATTTTGGTAATAGTTGCTGTGATTTGAATTGTCAGTTTGCTGGTGCCATTGAAACGCACTTTCCTGCTGCCTTGCAGCCTGCTGTGAGCCAGGCCCCCACCTAGCCAATTTTTGTCAGCAATCATATTTCTGTTAACAGTATTGCAAAAATTGTCAATCTTCACTGTTTAGACTGTCAGTAATCAGTCTCCTAGTGTCCTTGAATTGCATCTCCCTCCTGCCTGCCATCCTTTTGTGCCAGGCCGTCTTGCCAACTATTTACACCAATCCTAATTTTTTGTCACAGTATAGTTACTAATTATAATTAAAAAAATCTTTATTGTTGATGATCTTAACTCTCAGTTTGCTCGTGCCTTTGAATTCAGTTCTCTACAGCCTTCCAAGCCTGTGTGCCAGGCCTACTTAAAAAATATTTACACCAATCATATTTGTTGTGACAGTATTCTAATAATTAAAAATTAAAATTTTTGGTAATAGTTGCTGTGATTTGAATCGTCAGTTTGCTGGTGCCATTGAAACGCACTTTCCTCCTGCCTTGCAGCCTGCTGTGAGCCAGGCCCCTACCTAGCCAATTGTTGTCAGCAATCATATTTCTGTTAACAGTATTGCAAAAATTGTCAATCATCACTGTTTAGACTGTCAGTAATCAGTCTCCTAGTGTCCTTGAATTGCATCTCCCTCCTGCCTGCCATCCTTTTGTGCCAGGCCGTCTTGCCAACTATTTACACCAATCCTAATTTTTTGTCACAGTATAGTTACTAATTATAATTAAAAAAATCTTTATTGTTGATGATCTTAACCCTCAGTTTGCTCGTGCCTTTTAATTCAGTTGTCTACAGCCTTCCAAGCCTGTGTGCCAGGCCTACTTAAAAAATATTTACACCAATCATATTTGTTGTGACAGTATTCTAATAATTAAAAATTAAAATTTTTGGTAATAGCTGCTGTGATTTGAATCGTCAGTTTGCTGGTGCCATTGAACGCACTTTCCTGCTGCCTTGCAGCCTGCTGTGAGCCAGGCCCCCACCTAGCCAATTGTTGTCAGCAATCATATTTCTGTTAACAGTATTGCAAAATTGTCAATCATCACTGTTTAGACTGTCAGTAATCAGTCTCCTAGTGTCCTTGAATTGCATCTCCCTCCTGCCTGCCATCCTTTTGTGCCAGGCCGTCTTGCCAACTATTTACACCAATCCTAATTTTTTGTCACAGTATAGTTACTAATTATAATTAAAAAAATCTTTATTGTTGATGATCTTAACCCTCAGTTTGCTCGTGCCTTTGAATTCAGTTGTCTACAGCCTTCCAAGCCTGTGTGCCAGGCCTACTTAAAAAATATTTACACCAATCATATTTGTTGTGACAGTATTCTAATAATTAAAAATTAAAATTTTTGGTAATAGTTGCTGTGATTTGAATTGTCAGTTTGCTGGTGCCATTGAAACGCACTTTCCTGCTGCCTTGCAGCCTGCTGTGAGCCAGGCCCCCACCTAGCCAATTGTTGTCAGCAATCATATTTCTGTTAACAGTATTGCAAAAATTGTCAATCTTCACTGTTTAGACTGTCAGTAATCAGTCTCCTAGTGTCCTTGAATTGCATCTCCCTCCTGCCTGCCATCCTTTTGTGCCAGGCCGTCTTGCCAACTATTTACACCAATCCTAATTTTTTGTCACAGTATAGTTACTAATTATAATTAAAAAAATCTTTATTGTTGATGATCTTAACTCTCAGTTTGCTCGTGCCTTTGAATTCAGTTCTCTACAGCCTTCCAAGCCTGTGTGCCAGGCCTACTTAAAAAATATTTACACCAATCATATTTGTTGTGACAGTATTCTAATAATTAAAAATTAAAATTTTTGGTAATAGTTGCTGTGATTTGAAACCTCAGTTTGCTGGTGCCATTGAATAGCACTTTCCTCCTGCCTTGCAGCCTGCTGTGAGCCAGGCCCCCACCTAGCCAATTGTTGTCAGCAATCATATTTCTGTTAACAGTATTGCAAAAATTGTCAATCATCACTGTTTAGACTGTCAGTAATCAGTCTCCTAGTGTCCTTGAATTGCATCTCCCTCCTGCCTGCCATCCTTTTGTGCCAGGCCGTCTTGCCAACTATTTACACCAATCCTAATTGTTGTCACAGTATAGTTACTAATTTAAATAAAAAAAATCTTTATTGTTGATCTTAATCCTCATTTTGCTTGTGCCATTGAATTGCACTTTTCTACTGCCTGCCAGCCTTGTGTGCCAGCCCAACTATCCAATTAGTGCTAGCAATCATATTTCTTTTAACAGTATTGCAAAATTTGTCAATCAACACTGTTTTGACTGTCAATCTGCAGTCTACTAGTGCCCTTGAATTGCATTTTCCTCCTGCCTGCCTGCCTGCCTGTGTGCCAGTCCCAACTAGCCAATTAGTGCCACCACTCATATTTATTGTAACAGGATTGTAATTTTTGTTAATCATCAAACTGTTTTGACTGTGATTCTTCAGTCTCCTAGTGCCATTGAATTGCAGTTTCCTTTCTCCCAGCGTGTGTGCCAGACAGGCTCATTTGCCAAATAGTGCCAAACAATCATATTTGTTGCCACAGTACTAGTAATATTTCAAAAAATTAACAATTTGTGATTTTTAAAACATCTGTCTTTTTTGTTGTTGTCAGTCTCACAGCGTATACTGTGCCCACTTTCACAGTGCCACCACTCAATTGGTGTAATAGTATTGTTAGTGTCCATTTTAAAAAAAATGACAGGCAGAGGCAGGCCACCCCGCAGGTTCCGTGGTCGTGGTCGTGGTGCTGTGATTCCTTTAGACCCTACAAATATGCACATTGTTCAGACGCCGGGTGCCAGGGGGGATGCAAAAACTTCTGAGGAGGACCTAGTTGAATGGCTAACACAGGAAACCCAATCTTCTTCAGCGTTCCGCTGCTAGTCCTCCTAACCTTGACGCACCATCTAAGTCCAGCTGTGCTTTGGGCAGGTCTCAAGTGACCAGTGACACTCCGCCGCCTGTCGCCACCACCAACACTAGCACCACAGCCACTTCACTTGATCTGTCACAGGAGTTATTGACACATCATTTTGAAGAAATGAGTGATGCGCAACCATCATTGACAGAGGATGCAGATAATAGTGATCAGTCCTCAGTCAGGCAGCATTACCGACATGGACATGGAGGTACGTGTGATGATGATGGTGATGTTGTACCCGCTGCTGCTTCCTTTCTTGATGTTTCAGATACAAGTGAAGCGGTTGATGATGATGTGTCGGTGGATGTCACGTGGGTGCCTGCTAGAAGAGAAGAAGAAGAGGGGGAAAGTTCAGATGGGGAGACAGAGAGGAGGAGGAGGAGGAGGAGGAGACGATTTGGAAGCACGGGGAGGTCGTCTCAAGGAGCTAGTGGCACAGTCAGACAGCATGCATCGTCACCAGGGGTCAGCCAGACAGCCCGCCGACGCCCATCAACGCATGCTGTTGCCACCACCAGAATGCCGTCATCGCAGAGCTCAGCAGTGTGGCATTTTTTTTTGTGTGTCTGCCTCTGACAACAGCGATGCCATTTGCAACCTGTGCCAAAACAAACTGAGTCGTGGGAAGTCCAACAGCCACCTAGGTACAACTGCTTTGCGAAGGCACATGGTCTCCCATCACAAAGGCCGATGGGAAGAACACATGAGTAGAAGCAGCACACAAAGTGAAAGCCACCCTCCTCCTCCTGCTCCAGCATCTTCAGCCACGTCAACCAGTGCTGTCCTCCTTGCCCCCTCTCAACCATCCTCCACTCAGTCTCTCTTACGCAGCAGTTCCTGGTCATCTGCCCACAGTCAGGTGTCTGTCAAGGACATGTTTGAGCGTAAGAAGCCAATTTCTCAAAGTCACCCCCCTTGCCCGGCGTCTGACAGCTGGCTTGTCTGAACTCTTAGCCCGCCAGCTTTTACCATACAAGCTGGTGGAGTCTGATGCTTCAAAAAATTTGTATCTATTGGGACACCGCAGTGGAAGGTACCTGGCAGAAATTTCTTTTCACAAAAGGCAATCCCAAACCTGTACTCTGTTGTGAGAAAGGAAGTTATGGCATGTCTGGCACACAGCGTTGGGGCAAGGGTCCATATGACCACGGATAGCTGGTCTGCAAAGCATGGTCAGGGGCAGGTATATCACCTACACTGCGCATTGGGTAAACTGCTGACTTCTGACAAGCGTGTCACGGCTGTGTAATCAATTTTTTTTTCTACATTCACGGTTGCAAATAATGATCTGTGGGTTTCTAAAATCAATGCCTTTCCTGTAATCTTTTATTCAAAAGGATGGCATATCTCCTCTTTCATGCTGTTGTTTCGGTTGAGGCCCCAGGACCCTCGTATTAAAAAGGCCTGAGCATAAATAAGTGTGACGGATGTGTAATCGATTTTTTTTTCTAAATTCACGGTTGCAAATAATGATCTGTGGCTTTCTAAAATCAATGCCTTTCCTGTAATCTTTTATTCAAAAGGATGACATATCTCCTCTTTCATGCTGTTGTTTCGGTTGAGGCTCCGGGACCCTCGTATTAAAAAGGCCTGAGCATAAATAAGTGTCACGGCTGTGTAATCAATTTTTTTTCTAAATTCACAGTTGCAAATAATGATCTGTGGGTTTCTAAAATCAATGCCTTTACTGTAATCTTTTATTCAAAAGGATGACAGTACTACCAAAATACAGCCAATGAAGGGCCTTAGGAAGACTGAGCCAAGGTTGGATTGTAGTATTTGGTTAGGCTAATCATGATGGCCATGTAGACCACCACCACTGAGAGTCCTGGAAGTAACAGGGATGATGAGATGAAAGAGCTAAGAATAGTAGAACTTGAAACAACAGAGTTAGCCATGGGTTTTAGTGAAAAACCGCTTGGCTTTTTTTGGCTTTGGGTGCGGCTATTCATGCAGGCCATATAGAGCTGACAACATTCGGTGTCGTATCAGCTATTAAACTAATAAGAACAGTACTACCAAAATACAGCCAATGAAGGGCCTTAGGAAGACTGGGCCAAGGTTGGATTGTAGTATTTGGTTAGGCTAATCATGATGGCCATGTAGACCACCACCACCGAGAGTCCTGGAAGTAACAGGGATGATGAGATGAAAGAGCTAAGAATAGTAGAACTTGAAACAACAGAGTTAGCCATGGGTGTTAGTGCAAAACCGCTTGGCTTTTTTTTGGCTTTTTTTTGGCTTTGGGTGCGGCTATTCATGCAGGCCATATAGAGCTGACAACATTCGGTGTCGTATCAGCTATTAAACTAATAAGAACAGTACTACCAAAATACAGCCAATGAAGGGCCTTAGGAAGACTGAGCCAAGGTTGGATTGTAGTATTTGGTTAGGCTAATCATGATGGCCATGTAGACCACCACCACCAAGAGTCCTGGAAGTAACAGGGATGATGAGATGAAAGAGCTAAGAATAGTAGAACTTGAAACAACAGAGTTAGCCATGGGTGTTAGTGAAAACCGCTTGGCTTTTTTTGGCTTTGGGTGCGGCTATTCATGCAGGCCATATAGAGCTGACAACATTCGGTGTCGTATCAGCTATTAAACTAATAAGAACAGTACTACCAAAATACAGCCAATGAAGGGCCTTAGGAAGACTGGGCCAAGGTTGGATTGTAGTATTTGGTTAGGCTAATCATGATGGCCATGTAGACCACCAACACGAGAGTCCTGGAAGTAACAGGGATGATGAGATGAAAGAGCTAAGAATAGTAGAACTTGAAACAACAGAGTTAGCCATGGGTGTTAGTGCAAAACCGCTTGGCTTTTTTTTTGGCTTTTTTGTGGCTTTGGGTGCGGCTATTCATGCAGGCCATATAGAGCTGACAACATTCGGTGTCGTATCAGCTATTAAACTAATAAGAACAGTACTACCAAAATACAGCCAATGAAGGGCCTTAGGAAGACTGGGCCAAGGTTGGATTGTAGTATTTGGTTAGGCTAATCATGATGGCCATGTAGACCACCACCACCGAGAGTCCTGGAAGTAACAGGGATGATGAGATGAAAGAGCTAAGAATAGTAGAACTTGAAACAACAGAGTTAGCCATGGGTGTTAGTGCAAAACCGCTTGGCTTTTTTTTGGCTTTGGGTGCGGCTATTCATGCAGGCCATATAGAGCTGACAACATTCGGTGTCGTATCAGCTATTAAACTAATAAGAACAGTACTACCAAAATACAGCCAATGAAGGGCCTTAGGAAGACTGGGCCAAGGTTGGATTGTAGTATTTGGTTAGGCTAATCATGATGGCCATGTAGACCACCACCACCGAGAGTCCTGGAAGTAACAGGGATGATGAGATGAAAGTGCTAAGAATAGTACTACTTGAAACAACAGAGTTAGCCATGGGTGTTAATCCAAGACCGCTTGGATTTATTTTTGTATTGGGTGCAGCTAATCATGCAGGCCATATAGAGCTGACAACATTCGGTGTTGTATCAGCTATAAAAATAATAAGAACTGTACTATCAAAATACAGACAATGAAGGGCCTATGAAGTCTGAGCAAAGGTTGGATTGTAGTATTTTGTTCGGCTAATCATGATGGCCATGTAGACCGCCCGTAACAGGGATGAAAGTGCTAAGAATAGTACTAATTGAAACAACAGAGTTAGCCATGGGTGTTAGTCTAAGACCACTCGGCTTTTTTTTGGGTTTGGGTGCAGCTAATCATGAAGGACAGATAGACCTGCCACCATTTGGTGTTGTAACAGGTATGAAAATGCAAAGAACAGTACTACATAACACAACCTACTTACCATGGGTCCCAGAACTTATGTTTGGTTGTTATATTTTGTAAGGGTAATCATGCAGGCCATATAGACCTCCACCGATAGGGTGAGTATGAGTAACAGCTATTAAAATGCGAAGGACATTACTAATTAACACAACATAGTTACCATGGGTCGCAGACCAAGAGCAGATGTCTTATTATTATATTTTGTATGGGTAATCATCCAGGCCGTATAGACCTCACCAAATAGGGGGAGTTACAGAGATTAAAGTGCTAAGAATGGTAGTACTTAAAACACAACCTCGTTAAAATAGGTAGCAGACCACATGTCTTATTATTATAATTTTTCAGGGTAATCTGGCAGGCCATATAGAACTCCCACGATAGGGGGGGGGGGGGGGGGACAGGGATTAAAGTGCTAAGAAAAGTACTAATTGACACAAGCTAGTTGGGTCCAAGAACGCATGTTTGATTATTAGAATTTATTAGGGTAATTATATATCTAACAAATATATCTATTTCTCTTCTATCGATTCTATCTAACTATCAATCTATGTATATCTATCTATCCTATCTATCACTATCAATCTATCTTCTGTCCGGGATGTTTTGAGACAGCCACTTTGGGAATGTTAGTTGATTTTGACCCATTATGGCTTAAAAGCAGACTCTGCATCAACTATGTAATTTTCCATGGGAGTTTTGCCAGGGATCCCCCTCCAGCATGCAACAGTCCAGGTGTTAGGACCCTTGAAACAACTTTTCCATCACTATTGTGGCCAGAAAGAGTCCTTGTAGGTTTTAAAGTTCGCCTGCCTATTGAATTCAATGGCGGTTCGCGCGGTTCACGCGTTCGCGAACAATACCGGAAGTTCGAGTCCGCGGTTCACGAACCGAAAATTTTAGGTTCGCGACATCACTATTCATTACAAGGGCGACATTGGCAGGGCACTGTGTTGCTGGGCATATGTGCTGTATTAACGGCTCTATGTTAAGGGACTGAGGCTGTCAAGAGGATGCATTATTTGATTTAATATGCACTATGTCTAAAATCCTTTTACCTTATTCTATCTGTAGCGTCATGGTGTTGTTATAGAATCACAATAGAAACTCAGTGCGATCTGGGCGCATACTGAATCACAATGTTAGAGGCAGATTGCATGGAAAGGTTATTTTTTTATTTTGTTGAGCCCTTACAGTGGTTTTAATTCTGTTTTGATTACTAAAACGAAAAGAGGAGAGAATTTTCTTTTAATACATAGTGCAGCGTATTCGCGCGCTTCTCTTATGTCGTGCTTGTATTTTAGCGGTCACGTGAAGGCTGCACAGTGTTCTAAAATATGTCGCGACCGCATAAGAATGCGGGACCTACGTCACTACCGGTGACGTGAATCAGCTGCTGGAGGTGTGTGGCACTCACTGCACATGCACAAGAGGCCCAACCTCCTTAAAACAGCTGTTTAAGGCTACGCAACGGGTCGAGGAATTCTATGGCCCTTAATCTTCATTGCGCAAGTGCACACAGCCCTACTCCTTACTCATCGGAGACAAGGCACTGGTGGGGCTTATGTAGGTTACAAAAGGGGTGCTAATGGGACTTATGTAGGTTACAGAGGGTACTTGTGGGGTTTACAGTGAGAGCTGATGGGCTTATGTAGGTTACACAGGGGGTACTTATCGGGTTTACAGGGGGAGCTGATGGGACTTATGTAGGTTACACAGGGGGGTGCTTATGGGGGTTACAGTGGGAGATGATAAGGCTTATGTAGGTTACAGATCGGGTACTTATGGGGGTTACAAGGGGAGCTGATGGGACTTATGTAGGTTACACAGGGTGTGCTTATGTGAGTTACAGTGGGAGCTGATGGGGCTTATGTAGGTTACAGCTCCCACTGTAACCCCCATAAGTAACCCCTGTGTAACCTACATAAGCCCCATCAGCATCCCCAGTAACCCCATAAGCACCCCCTGTGTAACCTACCTAAGCCCCATCAGCTCCCTCAGTAACCCCATAAGCACCCCCTGTGTAACCTACATAAGCCCCATAAGCACCCCCTGTAACCCCCATAAGTACCCCCTGTGTAACCTACATAAGCCCCATCAGCTCCCCCAGTAACCCCATAAGCACTCCCTGTGTAACCTACTTAAGCCCCGTAAGCACCCCCTGTAACCCCCACAAATACCCCCTGTGTAACCTACATAAGCCTCATCAGCACCCCCTGTAACCTCCAAAAGTACCCCCTGTGTAACCTACATAAGCCCCATCAGCCCCCCTGTAACCCCCATAAGTACCCCCTGTGTAACCTACATAAGCCTCATCAGCACCCCCTGTAACCTCCAAAAGTACCCCCTGTGTAACCTACATAAGCCCCATCAGCCCCCCTGTAACCCCCATAAGTACCCCCTCTGTAAACTACATTAACACCGGCGCCCCCCATTTAACCCCCATAAGCACCCCTTGTGTAACCTACATAAGCCCCATCAGCTCCCACTTTAACCCCCATGAGTAACCCCTGTGTAACCTACATAAGTCCCATAAGCACCCCTTGTAACCCCCATAAACCACCCTCTGTAACCTACATAACCCCCATCAGCACCCCTGTAATCCCCATAAGTACCCCCTCTGTAAACTACATTAACACCAGCACCCCCCCATTTAACCCCCATAAGTACCCCCTCTGTAACCTACATAAGCCCCATCAGCTCCCCCTGTAACCCCTATAAGTACCCCCTGTGTAACCTACATAAGTCCCATCAGCCCCCCGTAATCCCCATAAGCACCCCTGTGTAACATACATAACCCCCATAAGCACCTCCTGTAACCCCCATAAGTACCACCTCTGTAACCTGCATAAGCCCCATCAGCTCCCCCTGTGTAACCTACATAAGCCCCATCAGCACCCCCTGTAACCACCATAAGCACCCCCTGTGTAACCTACATAACCCCCATAAGCACCCCCTGTAACCCCCATAAGTACCCCCCTGTGTAACCTACATAACCCCCATCAGCACCCCCTGTAACCCCCATAAGCACCCCCCTGTGTAACCTATATAAGCCCCATCAGCTCTCCCAGTAACCCCCCATAAGCACCCCCTGTGTAACCTACATAAGCCCCATAAGCACCCCCTGTAACCCCCATAAGTACCCCCTGTGTAACCTACATAAGCTCCATAAGCACCCCCTGTAACCCCCCCATAAGCACCCTCTCTGTAGCCTACATAAGCCCCATCAGCACCCCTTGTAACCCACATAAGCACCCCCTCTGTTAACTACATAGGCCCCATCAGCACCTCATGTAACCCCTATAATCACCCCCTCTGTAACCTACATAAGCCCCATCAGCACCCCTTGTAACCCCTATAAGCAACCCCTCTGTAACCTACATAAGCCCCATCAGCACCCCCTGTAACCCCTATAAGCACCCCCTCTGTAACCTACATAAGCCCCATCAGCACCCCCTGTAACCCAACTAAGCACCCCCTCTGTAAACTACATAAGCCCCATCAGCACCCCCTGTAACCCACCTAAGACCCCCTCTGTAAACTACATAAGCCCCATCAGCACCCCCTGTAACCCCCATAAGCACCCCCTGTGTAACTTACGTAAGCCCCATCAACACCCCCTGTAACCCCCATAAGCACTCCCTGTAACCCCCATAAGCACCCCCTCTGTAACCTACCTAAGCCCCATCAGCACCCCTGTAACTCCTATAAGCACCCCCTCTGTAACCTACATAAGCCCCATCAGCACCCCCTGTAACCCCCATAAGCACCCCCTGGTGTGTCTGTGAAGTCAGTGTCTGTACAACCAATAGTATTGTGTTGCCAGTGTGCCAACTGCGCCTTGTCTCTGATGAGTGAGAGTAGGTCCATGTGTGCATGCACGGCATTGTGCGTACATGCACAATGAAGATTACGGGCCATAGAATTCCTCGACCGGTTGCGTAGCCTTAAACAGCTGTTTTGAGGAGGTTGGGCCTCTTGCACATGCGCAGTGAGCGCTACACACCTCCAACAGCTGATTTCACGTCACCGGAAGTGACTTAGGTCTCGCATTCTTATGCGTCACAATTTATTTTACAACACCGGCTTCCTCTTACTCCCCAATGCGGTTTAGTCCTCATCGGTCTCTGTAATCTGGAGACTTTTTCTGATCTAGTCGCATCAGAGTTCTGGGTTATTCCAGAAGTGGTGAGTCTCCCCGGCTTGGACTGGGGCAATTGCGGTGCCGTATGGCATATTTGCCAAGCACCCCCTGTGTAACCTACCTAAGCCCCATCAGCTCCCCCAGTAACCCCATAAGCACCCCCTGTGTAACCTACATAAGCCCCATAAGCACCCCCTGTAACCCCCATAAGTACCCCCTGTGTAACCTACATAAGCCCCATAAGCACCCCCTGTAACCCCCATAAGTACCCCCTGTGTAACCTACATAAGCCCCATCAGCTCCCCCAGTAACCCCATATGCACCCCCTGTGTAATCTACATAAGCCCCGTAAGCACCCCCTGTAACCCCCATAAATACCCCCTGTGTAACCTACATAAGCCCCATAAGCACCCCCTGTAACCCCCATAAGCACCCCTTGTGTAACCTACATAAGCCCCATAAGTGCTCCTGTAACCCCCATAAGCACCCCCTGTGTAACCTACATAAGCCTCATCAGCACCCCTGTAACCTCCAAAAGTACCCCTGTGTAAACTACATAAGCCCCTTCAGCCCCCCTGTAACCCCCATAAGTACCCCCTGTGTAACCTACATAAGCCTCATCAGCACCCCCTGTAACCTCCAAAAGTACCCCCTGTGTAACCTACATAAGTCCCATCAGCCCCCCTGTAACCCCCATAAGTCCCCTCTGTAAACTACATTAACACCAGCGCCCCCCATTTAACCCCCATAAGCACCCCCTGTGTAACCTACATAAGCCCCATCAGCTCCCACTGTAACCCCCATAAGTACCCCCTGTGTAACCTACATAAGTCCCATAAGCACCCCTTGTAACCCCCATAAACCACCCTCTGTAACCTACATAACCCCCATCAACACCCCCTGTAACCCCCATAAGTACCCCCTGTGTAACCTACATAACCCCCATCAGCACCCCCTGTAACCCCCATAAGCACCCCCCCCTGTGTAACCTACATAAGCCCCATCAGCTCTCCCAGTAACCCCCATAAGCACCCCCTGTGTAACCTAAATAAGCCCCATAAGCACCCCCTGTAACCCCCATAAGTACCCCCTGAGTAACCTACATAAGCCCCATAAGCACCCCCTGTAACCCCCCCATAAGCACCCCCTCTGTAGCCTACATAAGCCCCATCAGCACCCCTTGTAACCCACATAAGCACCCCCTCTGTAACCTACATAAGCCCCATCAGCACCCGTTGTAACCCACATAAGCACCCCCTCTGTAACCTACATAGGCCCCATCAGCACCTCCTGTAACCCCTATAATCACCCCCTCTGTAACCTACATAAGCCCCATCAGCACCCCTTGTAACCCCTATAAGCAACCCCCTCTGTAACCTACATAAGCCCCATCAGCACCCCCTGTAACCCCTATAAGCACCCCTCTGTAACCTACATAAGCCCCATCAGCACCCCCTGTAGCCCAACTAAGCACCCCCTCTGTAAACTACATAAGCCCCATCAGCACCCCCTGTAACCCACCTAAGAACCCTCTCTTTAAACTACATAAGCCCCATCAGCACCCCCTGTAACCCCCATAAGCACCCCCTGTGTAACTTACGTAAGCCCCATTAGCACCCCCTGTAACCCCCATAAGCACTCCCTGTAACCCCCATAAGCACCCCCTCTGTAACCTACCTAAGCCCCATCAGCACCCCCTGTAACCCCTATAAGCACCCCCTCTGTAACCTACATAAGCCCCATCAGCACCCCCTGTAACCCACCTAAGCACCCCCTCTGTAAACTACATAAGCCCCATCAGCACCCTCTGTAACCCCCATAAGCACCCCCCGGTGTGTCCGTGAAGTCAGTGGCTGTACAACCAATAGTATTGTGTTGCCAGTGTGCCAACTGCCCCTTGTCTCTGATGAGTGAGAGTAGGTCCATGTGTGCATGCGCAGCATTGTGCGTGCATGCGCAATGAAGATTACGGGCCATAGAATTCCTCGACCGGTTGCGTAGCCTTAAACAGCTGTTTTGAGGAGGTTGGGCCTCTTGCACATGCACAGTGAGCGCTACACACCTCCAACAGCTGATTTCACGTCACCGGAAGTGACTTAGGTCTCGCATTCTTATGCGTCACGATTTATTTTAGAACACCGGCTTCCTCTTACTCCCAATGCGGTTTAGTCCTCATCGTTCTCTGTAATCTGGAGACTTTCTCTGATCTAGCCGCATCAGAGTTCTGGGTTATTCCGGAAGTGGTGAGTCTCCCCGGCTTGGACTGGGGCTATTGCGGTGCTGTATGGCATATTTCCTGCAACTCAGTAAAAGGTAAATTTGTAACACTTATTATGGGTTTTTTTATGACAGCCTATTTAGTGTTGGGATATAGGTCTTATTGTTATATTTATTAATATCAGATCTGATTAAACTTTTTTTTTTTTTTTTTTAAAGCTGAATAGCTGTGAAGTCCAAGATCAAGAGTTTACTTCCCAACCAGCATCACTCAGAATAAATTATTATTTACTAGTACTAAAGCCCGTGTACACGGGCCATTTTTGCAGTACTGCGGTCCCACCCCTTGCTCTCTCCCCCCTCTCTTTTGCTCTCTCTTCCCCCTCTCTTTTGCTTTCTCTCCCCCCTCTCTTTGGCTTTCTCTCCCCCCTCTCCTTTGCGCTCTCTCTCTCCCCTCTTTGGCTCTCTCCCCCTTTCTGTCACGCTCGGCTGCAGTCCTCTCTGTGTCCTTGATTGACAGGTGTCTGAGCCACCCCTTCCTGATGATGTCACAACCAGGCTTTTTATTCTGGGCTTCCTGTTTCTCCAGTGCCCGTTTGTTTGTTTAACTTTGTGGCTTTTGTGTGGAATTCGCTGTGGAATCTCTCTAACTGCTGCTTTTCTGTTGCCAATCTCTTCAAGGATTTACTATGCTGGATTAACCTTCAACCTCCTGATTAACTGTCTCCAAACAATGCAAGTACTGTTTGTTTTGTGAAACTTTCTAACTGCCTGTTTACCTGCTGCAAACCCTGCAAATTCTGACTACTCTGTGTACTGCCAAACTATTCAAATACTGTTATTTCTGTGAAACCTTCAATCTGCATGTTTACCTGTTTCCAAACTCTGCAAATGAAATTATTCAGTGTAAACCTTCAAACTGCTTGATATCCTGTTGCCAGTCTCAACAAGTTCTGACTACACAGTGTTAACCCTCAAACTGCCTGATTACTTGTTGCATACTCTGCAAAGATTGTCTACACAGTGTTAACCCTCAAACTACCTGATTAAATGTTGTTAACTCTGCAAGTTCTGACTACACAGTGTTAACCCTCAAACTGCCTGATTACCTGTTGCATACTCTGCAAAGACTGTCTACACAGTGTTAACCCTCAAACTGCCTGATTACTTGTTGCATACTCTGCAAAGACTGTCTACACAGTGTTAATCCTCAAACTGCCTGATTACCTGTTGCATACTTTGCAAAGACTGTCTACACAGTGTTTACCCTCAAACTGCCTGATAACAAATTACCTACTCCTGCATTATTAACTGTTTCCTGTTTTACCCTTCTTCTGTCTGAGTATAAGTGGACTATCCCTGCTCTCCTGATTCTGTGGAAGACATTTCCTGAAACCAGTTCCTTATTCAGAAGTCTATCTGGCTGATATCTTGAATTACTTTGGGCACAGGCTAACCCTGCTCCATATCGTGAGTAAATTGTTTTTTGGAGGTTGTCATGGGGTCACGTCCTGGATTAAACTCAGAGTGCAAGGGTGTTGTTTAAGTTCGCCCTAGCATTTGGGTCTTCTTCTGGACATTTCCTAACCTGACACTTTCTTTTGCTCTCTCTCCCCCCTCTTTTGTTCTCTCCCCCCTCTTTGGCTTTCCCCCCCCTTTGGCTCTCTACCCCCCCCCCCTCTTTGGCTCTCCCTCCCCCCCCCTCTTTGGCTCTCTCTCCCCCTCTTTGGCTCTCCGCTCTTTTGCTCTCTCTCCTCTTTGGCTCTCTCTCCTCTTTGGCTCTCTTTCCTCTTTGGCTCTCTTTCCTCTTTGGCTCTCCCCCCCCCCCCTTGGGCTCTCTGGTGGCGACACCCACCGGCCACACCCCATCACGACGCTCCCGTCGGCCGTTGCCTGACACTCCGCTTCAGCCTTGCTCTGTGCTGAGTGCTGAGTGTCAGGATCCAAACGGCCAGGTATGTTTGTCACGTGCAGTCTCTACTGCGCATGACTGCATCTGACAAACATACTTGGCCATTTATTATATAGGATCTGTTTTTATTGTCTAGAGACTCAGGTGATCAAATGTGTAACCCCTTAGAGCCCTCTAGATCTTTATGATATTTATTAATATCTTTAATTCTTCTTCTATTTTTATTAAGAGACACAGGTGTTCAAAATATTTAACCCTTTAGAGTTCTCTGCCTTTTAGGATTTGTTTCTCCTGACTTGCCTAAAATTTCTCCTCAATGTCCCCGTCCCTAGCAGCTACACTAGCAGTGCCCTGTGGTTCCACTCACTTTGCCTTAGGGTGTAATTTTTCCAGGTCATTTTGCAATTCAGATTACCTCTGTGGTGTCTGCGGCCCTGAGTGCCTTATCTATCTTAGGTGAGAGGAAAAAGAAAATCTAAGAATATTTCCTCTAAGCAGGAATATCTAATATCGCCGAGGCTGCTTTGGTGAGTTTATCCCAATTTTCTGAAATGACCATCTTCAGCAGCCTTTGAAGGCGAAATCTCCAATTCAGATTCTCATGTAGTTAGAACCGTGGAATCAGGGGAAGTTAGTTTTAAGCTTGAGCATCTCCGTTTCCTACTCAAGGAGGTTCTGGCTACTCTGGAGGATTCTGAGCCTACAGTCGCTGAGACTTCTAAGGTCAATAAACTGAATAGAGTTTTTGACGGCAAGCCTAGATCTGTGGAAGTGTTTCCTGCCCCTGTCCGTATGTCGGACATAATTTTGCAGGAATGGTGAAGACTGGGAGTTACCCTTTTTCCCTTCTCTGATCTTTAAGTATAGTTTCCTATTGCAGACTCTGTGCGGGAGCTTGGCACACTGTCCCATGGGTGGATGGAACTATATCCACATTGGCTAGAGATCTAAGATTCATCTAGAGGATAGTACCTCTTTTAGAAATTCTATGGATAGGAATCTGGAGGGGTACTAGATTTTTCTTCTCCAAGGTCTGCTATGGCAGCAGGTTGCTAGTAGGGTAGCGGTCGCGGGTGCAGCCTCCTATTTGTTTGACTCCTTATCTGAACTGATTTTGGAGTAGAAATCTGTGGAGGAGATCCAGGTCATGGTCAAGGCATTTAAACTAGCTAATACCTTCATTGTGATGCCAGTATGCTGGTGGTGTCTCTGAATGCAAGGACTTCCTGTCTTGACATTCTACCTAGCCTCTTCTCTTCAAAGGGAAGACTTTAATTGGTTTGGGTCTGGACGCCATCATTTCCTCTGTCATGGGTGGAAAAGGGGCCTTTCTGACCCATGATAAGAAGACTAGACCTAAGGGTCGCCAAACTTCTAATTTTTGTTCCTTTAGTAACTTCAAAAGACAATTTCCTCTTCTTCTTCCAAACCTGAGCAAGCCAAGACCTTGTGGAGATCTAACCAGCCTTGGAATAAGGGTAAGCAATCCAAGAAGCCTTCCGCTGAGTCTAGATCAGCATGATGGGTCTGCCCCCGATCCAGGCATGGATCAGGTGGGGGTGAGGCTTTATTTCTTTTATCAGGCTTGGATTCTCAATGTTCCAGATCCTTGGGCAGTGGAAGTAGCTCCCAGGGATACAAAATAGGATTCAATTCTGTCCTCCCAGAAGCAGATTTCTCCTGTCAAGATTATCTGCAATCCAGACAAAGAGAGAGGCTTTCTTAAACTGTGTAAAGGATCTCGCTTCTCTAGGAGTGATTGTCCCAGTTCCTCTATCGGAACAAGGTTAAGGATTCTATTCCCAAGAAAGAGGGAACATTTCGACCCATTTTAGACCTCAAGTGTCTCAACAAATTTCTCAAGGTTCTGTCCTTCAAAATGGAGACTATCAGTTCTATTCTCTCTTTGGTTCAGGAGGGTCAGTTCATGACTACCATTGACCTGAAGGACATGTACCAATTCCTGTGGTTTGCCTTTCTGGACAAACACTTCCGATTTGTAGCCCTTCCTTTCAGCCTTGCCACTGCCCCTCAAATATTTACAAAAGTTCTAGGGGCTCTTTTGGCAGTGGTCAGATTTCAAGGAATTGCAGTGGCTCCGTACATGGACTATATTTTGGTTTAGGCACCATCTTTTCATTTAGTATGATCCCATACAGATTCTCTGTTGTTGATTCTACGCAACCACAGGTGGAAGGTGAATCTGGAAAAGAGTCACTTGGTGCCAAATATCAGAGTTTAGTTTTTGAGGACATTCATAGACTCGATCTCCATAAAGATTTTTTTGACTGAGGTCAGAAAATCCTAGCTTCTTGCTGCTTTTCTTTCACTTCAGTCCTCTGTCTGTCCATCAGTGGCTCTGTGTATTTGTTCTTATGGTGGCTTCCATGGACATTATTCAGTTTGCTCTTTTCCATCTGAGACCTCTACAGTTAGGCATGCTCAGACAATGGAACGGAGACACCTCGGACATCTCTCAGAGCATAGTTCTAGACACCCAGACAAGAGACTCTCTGTCCTGCTGGATCTCCCAGGACCATCTGTCCCAGGGCATATGCTTCCTGAGACCATCTTGGGAGATTGTGACCGCAGATGCCACCCTTTAGGGCTGGGGAGCAGTTTGGGGTTCCTTAGGAGCTCAGGGACTTTGGTCTCAGGAGGTGTCTGTCCTCCCTATAAATATCCTAGAGTTGAGAACCATCTACACTGCTCTGATAGCTTGGACTCCTTTGAGTTTAGTCCGGTTTATCAGATTCCAACCAGACAATATTACTTTGGTGGCGTATATCAACCACCAGGTCCAGGGAGGAACTCGGAGCTCCTTCATTATGAAGGAGGTGACTAGCATTCTTCAGTGGGCGGAGTCTCACAATTGCCACTTATCTGCTATTCACATCCCAGGGGTAGACAACTGGGAAGCAAATTATCTGAGCAGGCAGACTTTTCATCCAGGGGAGTGGGCTCTCCATCTGGAAGTGTTCTCAATGATAACTCTCAGGTAAGGAGTTCCGGAGTTGTATCTGATGGCGTCTCGTCTAAATGCCAAGCTTCCAAAATACGGATCTAGATCAAGAGATCCGTAAACAGCTCTGGTCAATGCTCAGGCGGTTCCATAGGACTTCAGTATAATTTATCTGTTTCCTCCGTTTGCCCTCCTTCCTCGGATGATAGCCCGTATCAAACAGGAGCAGGCTTCGGTGATTCTAATTACTCCAGCGTGGCCTCGCAGAATTTGGTTTGCAGACCTTGTAAAGATGTCCTCCTTTCCCCCGTGGAAATTTCCTCTGAGGAAAGACCTTCTACTTCAGGGTCCTTTCCTACATCCAAACCTAGATTATCTGAAGCTGAATGCTTGGATATTAAACGCCTAGTCTTGTCTAGACATGGTTTTTCAGAAAGGGTTATTGATACCATGCTTTAGGTGTGTAAACTAGTATCTCGCAAGATTTACCATAAGGTGTGACGTAAATACCTTTATTGGTGCGAATCTAGGGGTTTCTCTTGGAGTCGGGACATTCTGTCCTTTCTTCAGGAGGGCTTAGAGAAAGGCTTGTCAGTTGTACTTGCCAGATGTTCAATCTTTTGTTCAGGCCTTGGTCAGAATCAGGCCTGTGTTTATACCTGTTGCTCCTCCATGGAGCCTGAATCTTTTTCTTAGTATTCTGCAGCAGGCTGCATTTTAGCCTATGCACTCTGCTGATATTAAATTGTTATCTTGGAAAGTTTTGTTTCTTCTCACTATTTCTTCTGATCATAGAGTTTCTGAGCTTTCGGCTCTGCAGTGTGATCGCCCTTATCTTATTTTTCATGCGGATAAGGTAGTCCTTCATACTAAGTTGGGATTTCTTCCTAAAGTGGTTTCGGACTGCAATATCAATCAGGAAATTGTTGTTCCTTCATTCTTTCCAAATTTGACAAATTCTATGTTTTTTCCTCAGCTGAGGCTTCTTTTGGGAGGAAAGTTCTTCAAGTGGTGGTGCCTTCTGTTTAGGTCTGCCTGTTTTGTTTTCCCTCCCTTCCATTCTGTGTTCTCTAGCTTTGTTATTGGTTCCCACTAGTAATTGAATGGATTTGTGGACTCTCCATGCCCTTGGAAAGAAAACAAAATGTATGCTTACCTGACAAATTATTTTCTTTCCTGGCATGGAGAGTCCATGACCCGCCCTTAATTTATTATAAAGACGACTTTTGTCTTTTTTCAAACCTCAGGCACCTCTAAACCTATGTGTCCTCTTAGCTTTCCATATTCCTTTGGCTGATAGACTGAGGGTTTATGGGAAGTGGGAGTGATACTTAACAGCTCTGCTGGGGTGTTCTTTGCCTCCTCCTGGTGGCCAGGAGTTGAATTCCCACTACTAATTGAATGGATTCAGGGACTCTCCATGCCAGGAAAGAAAATAATTTATCAGGTAAACATAAATGTTGTTTTTCCCAAATATAATATTCCTGAGGTTCATTTCCAGTTTATCCTTAAAGGTATACCATTTATGTTAGATAATAATAATTTTAAGTTTGTACTGTGTGTACTGTGCCACAATCTATTGATTTGCTAAGGTAGCACCTATATTATCTGACAATCCTTAAATGCTTTGTTCAACAAAAAGGTATATGAATTTTATTTGTCTTCTTAAAGGTCATATGTTTATGTGTTATGTACACTAGCATCTTTATTTTACTGGGGAAAAAACAAAACAGAACATTTTCAGGACTATTTGAGTAATCTGTGCCTAGGGAAATAATTATACATCAGAAAATTTTTATGGTAGAATTTCACTATATACCTTATTAGCATTTGATTGTCTACTTTTTTTGTATGCAAGCAGGCATTTTGGACCAGCTATGTTGATACTATATTAAGATTTCTTTAATAATTGTTGATGTTTTTTTGTTCATAAGCACAAGGCTAACTGGATATTATGCTATTCATTATCAGGCCTTTTTGACATATGTGTCTGTCAATCCCTCATATGTTTTAACTTGTTACAGTGCTAACCCCAAAGATAATTACTGCAACTGAATCTATGTTATATACATATATATATTGCTTAAGTTCTTCTGCCATCTGCTGGTTTAATGTATTATTACATTTGGTAACCACAATTTTTTCCATCACATTTTTGTACCTGTAGATCTTTACACTTACAGTGTAAAATTATGGTTACAGATGTAGAGCAAAACTATTGTACATGTATTGTACATTAACATCACTCAGGTGCAACCAATAACTTTTCTATTTTTGCGCTCATATCACAAGTTCAAAGTAATCAGTGGTGCTTTTTGCTCAGGCCAGCAGTGCTCCGTAGCTCCTGAGCGGCACTCCTACTGTGTGTTTAACCCCTTTTGAGGGGGTTAAACACACAGTAGTCTAGGGTCAACAGTCTTAAAACTAGATGCTGTAACAAATTTGAGCATTTTAATTTTAGACTATCATAGCCCTTTAGTTCGGTACTATACTATTGATAATAATGGTTTACTTAGGGTGTTAAAAAGTGATCATTTTTACTGCGGTATTTTGGATTGGGCTCAGGCAAAACAGTTAACTCCCCACTTGTAATATAAACACATGAGTGCACTAATAGTGCTCCCTGCGCTATCCATTAAAAGTACTGGGCTTACTAAAATAAAAAAAGTTTTCACCACATTAAGATCCTTTAGTTAAAATATCTAACCATCCACTTTTAATACCAGGTTGTGTATTATACGTTTTGTGAGATAATACACTCTGTGTTATTGATTGCGCTCCACTTGTAATCTAGACCATAATACTTTTTTATTGTAGCAAAAATCTATTTCAACAATTTTTTTATAGATTACTGAATTATTTATCAGTTCATCAGATAAGACCTCTTATGCCATGTTTTAAATTGTTTGTGTGTGTATATATATATATATATATATATATATATATATATATATATATACACTCTGTATATGGTGTCATTTTAGTCAATTATTTTACACACATATTACATTTCTATAAAGCCATATGTGTTCAAAAATTAAATGAAAATGTTCTACTCAAAATTATATTACTTAATCTAATAATGTTTCTAGGTGTACACATGATTATTTTGTATTATCTACATGTAACATTTCTCTTTCATAGACATCACACATTGTAATGTATATCCATAGTTTTAAAGTCAAATATCTCTATGATTTATCAATTTACTGATTTTTAAAGCGACATGAAAACCAACATTTTTCTCCTGTGAGTCAGACAGAGCATACAATTTTAAAAATAAAACAACATCATTATATTATCAAATTTGGTTTGTTCTTATGGTATTCTTGGTTGAAGAGGGTAACTAGCTAGGGAATGTGCATGTGTCTGGAGAACAACATGACAGGAAACACTTCGCTACTTAGTGCTCATGCACATGTATAACCTTTTCAAATGTATTCTAGAAAAACTGCTGCTAAATAATGCTCCAGACACTTGTATGTTCCTAAGTTTACATACCTGCATTCTACCCTAGCATGCTAAGAAACGGAAGCACATTTAATAAGAGAAGGAAAGTGTATATTATATTTTTTAATGTTACACACTATCTGGATCATGAAAGAAAATGTTTGGGCATTAAAGGGACATTAAAACCAAAATTTTTCTTCCATGATTTAGATAGAGAATACCATTTTAAACAACTTTCTAATTTACTTCAATTATCTAATTTGCTTAATTCTCTTGATATTCTTTCCTGAAAAGCATATCTAGATAGACTCAGTAGCTTCTGATTGGTAGCTGCACATATATGCCTCATGTGATTGGCTCACCAATGTGCATTGCTATTTCTTTAACAAAGGATATCTAAAGATTGCAGCAAATTAGATAATAGAAGTAAATTGGAATGTTGTTTAAAATTGTTTTCTCTATCTGAATTGTGAAATAATTTTTTTGGGTTTAATGGCCCTTTAAGTGCATGATATAATTACTTAAACAAAAATCACCAGACCTACATGTAAAAAGAAAAATCAGCTGTAGTTCCTTGAATGACACCCCTTGTACACCCCTGAAGTACATAATTATATACTAAAGCTTTGTTGCAACACAATAAAATAAATAATGAAACACGGACATCTCAATATTTAAAGAAAACAAAGGAATAATGCTGAATTCTGCAGTATTAATTTGTTTCCTTTAAAAAGTCTTACCTAAGCTGGCTGGAGAACCGCGCTAACCCGCTCCTCCTCTTCTTCACAGAGCCCCAGTGACACTAACAGGAGGCTTAGAGCGGCGGCTCCCAGGGCCTGCACTAAAGGAGAAAGGCTCTCCAGCAAGCTTAAAGGGACAGTCTAGACCAAGATAAACTTTCATGATTTAAATAGGATATGTCATTATAAACAACTTTCCAATATCACCAATTTTACTTTGTTCTCTTGGTATCCTTAGTTAAAAGCTAAACCTAGGAGGTTCATACGCTAATTTCTTAGACCTTGAAGGCCACCTCTCATCTGAATGCATTTTAACAGTTTTTCACCACTAGAGGGTGTTAGTTCATGTGTGTCATATAGATAACACTGTGCTCACGTATGTGGAGTTACCTAGGAGTCAGCACTGATTGGCTAAAATGCAGGTCTGTCAAAAGAACTGAAATAAGGGGCAGTTTGCAGAGGCTTAGAAACAAGGTAATTACAGAGGTAAAAAGTGTATTAATATAACTGTGTTGGTTATGCAAAACTAGGGAATGGGTAATAAAGGGATTATCTGTCTTTTATTATCTATCTTTTAAAAAATGTGGGTGTAGACTGTCCCTTTAATCAAGCAAAAGATAAAGTAGTAATTACTATAGAGGAATAGTACATCTACACTAACCCCCAGGAAGGCCAATTATATCTGGGATTGTCTGACTCACTAATAATTTGTCAATATATATTTATTATTTCCTAAAGCCTTTGGTTAAACAAACAAAAGCATATTTAAGGGACACTGCAGATGTTATTAATATGTTGTAAGGTATGAAATGGGGAAGGAATTACAGCTGAATTACATGTGTGTCCGCTTTACACACATATATTCCTCATGGGAAAGGCATATCTGCAATAAAAAATGGTTTTTTTCCCAAATATAGTATTCCTGAAGTTCATTTGCAGTTTTCACTTAAAGGTATTCAATTTATTTTATATCATAATAATTTTCAGTTTAAAAATAAATTTTACAGACAAATTAAGGGGACTGTGATGGGGACTACATTTGCTTCATTGCATGCAAACATATATGAATGGATTTGAAAATGTATTAGTGTGACATTTATTTTTGCTGAATATAATTCATTATTCAAGCTACATTGATGATATCATTGTGGTGTGGGATGGGTCAGAAAAGGATGGCAGAGCTTTCATTGAACATCTAAACAATAATTTTAATTTGAAATATGTAGGGAAGATTTCAGCAGCTGAGATTACATCTTTGGATTTGAGTTTATTTCACACCAATGAAGGATAAATAACAGTAAGAAATGATAGGTTAACCTACAGATAAGAAAGTTTTTTTAAGCACCAAAAGTCACCATCTGAAAAGATGGAAGACAAACGGTCCTTTGGGAAAATATCAAATAATTAAACGTAACTTTACATATCAGGAAGATTTTAACAAGGAAGCTTCCATTCCAGATGCAACATTTGCGCAGAAGGGTTATGATTGGAACTTATTAATATACGTAAAGTCTAAAGTTTCCAGAATGGATAGAGATAGTCTACAAAAGAAATGCAATGATACTCAGAATAAAGCTAAATGTATTCTTACATATAATGAAACAAGCAGAGCTATTAGGAAAACTCTTAACAATCATTGAAATGTTTTAAAAGAGGATCTATATTTGGGGGTTCATATAGGGGTAAAGCCTGATGCAATTTTTAAAAAGAATAAAGACCTAAAATATATCATAGCCCCCCGTAAATTATGAAAAATACAGAACAATAATTCTATATTTATAAACTGGTTACCAAATCAGTTCAGCATTTATATATGTGTCAAATATAGATGCAATATGTGCACGTATGTAGATCAGACTGATACATTTTGGAATTTTAATGGAAAAAATAAATATGAGGTGAAACACAGATATTCATAAACCTTGATACAATCCTTGAAAAAACCAAGCGTCTTTTGTTGAAATGTACATCGGATACACTGGGAACTACGTCATTAGGAGGGTGGGGACTATCCTTTTTTAGCCGAAACCCACTAAGAACAGATGCCAAGTTAGGCATTGTTTTGTGTATGCAGAAGGTTATGGAAATTCCTTTTGTAAACCAGAGTGATTGTATTATTTCCCTTTTAATAAATAGTTTTACCTGATTTCAAGTTTTCGCATATTCTTCTATTTTGGAGGATTTTATATGGGCTATTTAAGAGCTGAGTGATAGCTCTCCAGTACGTGATTATGGTCCTTCCCTGCATTGCTGTGTTGTATGAACCGGGCTTCACTAACATATTTCCTTCTTTCTTGGAGGTCTTAAGAATAGCATGAAAGAACATCACAAGATTTTTGGACTCACATTATATATCCTTTGTGTGTGCACTGATTCACAATTATTTTTTTGTTTATGATTTTTTTTCTTCTGTTATTACAAGTTTACGCTTGTATTTCTACAGATATGTGGTGTACATATTGTCATGTAGTTGTAATCTTTTATACATTGGGGGAACTAAGAGGAGCATAGGCACTAGATTGGGAGAACATGTGTGTAATATCAGAAATAGAGTTGAGAAACATAGGGCCAGATTACAAATGGAACAGTATTTAAAGCACTAGTATTACAAGTTGAAAGTAAAACGTTTTGGTTCATGCGCTAACCCGATGCACGCAAAAAAGCCAAAGTTAGAATATTGCAAACGTAATCCCCCCACAGAAGTCAATGGAGCAAAAAAGGGGTAAAAAAAATGAACACCCTGTTCGAGCACAAACCTGATTGCATGGTCTCTAACCCGACATGAAAATATGAATATTTCACATTTCAATGTTCTTCACATATCAGAATATGTTCTATTTATTCATAAATACATATTTCTACATATAGCTAATAGCTTGGAGGCGATACGCTCAAAAGTCCCTTTGCAACATTTACAGTTTTTGTGTCCTAACCTTAGACCTTCTAGCTAGTGTCTAACCTTGAATTGCAAACTGTACCCTAGGATGATCAAGCTAGTTGTGGCCTCCCTAGAAAAAAAATTAAAAAAAATAGTAATGGTACACAGTAACAGACTGGACTGGATGTACATAACATTTCTAAATTATATGTATAAATATAAAGTATAAATATAACACTTTACTCCTTAAACCAGAATTCACTGTTGAGGTATTTTATATTAAATAAAACAGAACACACAACACGCACAAAAAAGAAAAGAGAAATAAAAAAATATTCACACTTCTTAAAAAAAAATCTTTACAGTACAATGGAAAGGTATCAGACTGAATTAGTTGCAAGAAAAAGCATGAATTATGAAACAGAAAAGTGATCTGTAGCTGAGTTTCCATAGGCAATGAGAGAATCACCTTGTCCTATTTAGCCAAAAAGGCCTTCATCTTATTTTCCGTAAAGATCAGAGGGTCATGCTGATCAATGATCATTTGGTACTGCATATTTTGGATAAAAGCTGATATAGACGGGAAGTCATTATGTTTCCATGATTTAAGGATGGCATGCCTAGCAATCAGTATTGCCGTATTGATCAAATGCTTATTTTGAACGGGGAGGGGGCCTTAGTCAGAAAAATTATTTGTCTAGGACTAAATTTGATCTTTATGGTAATAATCTTATTCAGCTAATAAGCAACCTTATGCCAGAACGTTTGCAATTTTGGGCAGGACCAAAATACATGAATAATGTCTGCGTCAGGCGCCGAAAACCTAGTGCAGTGGTTAAATTGCTGGTTAGACCATTTAAACATAATATTTGGGGTGATATAAGATCTGTTCAGAAGTCTAACATACAATTCTCTCAATGAGCATAAACGGGTATACTTAGATATTGAAGAGAAGCTCTCTTTGAACTCTTCAAACCGAAGACCGCTTACATCTGCCAACCATTTATTATAGAGCTTTTGAAGGTTAGGCTTAGCAAGTGCGGCAACAAGTAATCTATAAAGTGGGGTGATGGAATGCAGCCCTGCTTGATAGATCTTTATAACTGAGTCCAATACACAAGGAAGCCATGTCTCTTTTTCCAAAAGTTTATTAAAGGATAGGTAATGTCTTATTTGTAAATATGCATAAAAGTTATTTCTATTCAAAGAGTATTCTAGCACAGTTCCTCAAAAGACTTTATTGTAAAATATTGGGTATCTTTTAATTGATAAATAGAGTTTAGACCTTTCTGAGACCAGAGCCTGAAGACATTAGATTTAAGATTCAAAAGTCGGGTTACCTATAATGGATAAGTATTTTATGCATACAGTAACCAACTGTAGTTTTTTATTTAATCTATGCCAGGCTTGGATAATATTAAATACAGTGAATTGTGGGAGTGCAAGTTTAAGGGTTGATGCTTTTGATGCCTGTAATAATGCTTTTAAGGACTAAGGAGGCACTATGTTTTCTTCAGCCTGGGTATGAGTAATGTAGTTAGAGTCTGTTAGCCAATCCAGTGCAACTTTGGCCATGCAGGCCCAGTTATATAATTGAATATTGGGTAAAGCCAGACCTCCATCTTTTTTAATATGGGTAAGTCTTAAGATGGCAATATATGGTTTGTTTTGCCCCCAAATAAATGACATATATTGAGAATTGAAGAGACAAATATCATTTCTCAATATGAAAATAGGAAGCAAAAAGAATATCTTTGGGAAGAGGATCATTTTAATCAGGGTTATTTTTGCTGATAATGAAAGAGGAAGTTTTGACCAGCTCTTAAGGGAGGCCGTACATTTCTTCCAAATGGAAGTAAAATTTAAATTGTACCATCTGTCAGGATCACTACACAAAAAGATACCTAAATATTACATTTTATTTAGTGTTTGTAGAAAGGGGTTTGTTTTAAAGCTATCTTTCTTTTTCCTGATCCATAGTAGCTCTTACTTATTAATATTAACTTTGTAGCCTGAGAAGGAACTATAGAGCGTAATTAGGTCAATCAGTCTCGAGATACTCTTTTTAGTGTTGGCCATATAGAAAAGTAAGTCATCTGCTTATAGTGATAGTACAAATTTCTGCTTCCCTATTGTTATGCCCTCTAGTTCTGCTCTACACAAGACAGCAAAAGGTTCCAGTGCAAGATTAAAAAGAAGAGGGGATAGAGGGCAGCCCTGTCTTGTTCCATTTTGTAGTGCTATATTAGGAGAGTTTAGCCCTTTAACAATAAGAGATCAAATTGGGTTTTGATAGATTAGATTAACAAAATTTAGAAATTGCCCATTAAAACCAAAGATTTTTAGTGTCATTATCAAGTGATCCCATGATATCGAATCAAATGCTTTTTCTGTGTCGCTGGTGAGCAGGGCAAAATCTTTATGAGGGTGTAGCTTGACCTTGGATCGGAAGTGAAAGGTTTTGATCATAATCGTAGTGGTTCTGATGTTTTTCATAGCGGTCCTACCATTCATAAACCCTGTCTGATCTGTGTGTATAACGTTTTCAATAATTTTTTAGTGTCTATTTGCTATAAAATAGGTTAAAAATCGCAATTAAGAAGGGATATTGGTCGGTAGGAGTCTAGTGATTCAGCATCCTTGTCCTTTTTTAAAATAAGTTTAATGTTTGATGCCATGAAGTATGCCAAGGGTTTCTTATTTCGAGAAAAATAGTCATTAAATAGTACACAAAGAGTGGGAGAGATCTGCTCCGTTAGAATCTTATAGAATTCACTATGAATCTAATCATGGCCAGGCGCTTTGCCATTGGCAGATCTATTAATAGCATCTTTGACTTCTTCTAAGGTTATAGGATTATAACCTGTTCTACAGAGATTTTTGATACTTCAATCTTATTCTAGAATTCTTGTTTACTCTCTTTGTTGATAGGATCTGCTGAATATATCTTCTGAAAATGAGTGAAGAACGTTTTTTGAATCTCAACAGGAATTGAATATCCTACCTCTTTTACTTTAATAGCTGCTATGTTATTTTTCTTTTGCCTATTTTTAATGAGATTTGCTAAAAACTTTGCAGATTTGGGGCCGTGTGTGTTAAAATTAGCTTTATTTTCAAGTTGAAGTAATTGTTGATTAATAAAAGTCTTTTTCTACTTTTGCATTTTGATAATCAGCCCAATGTATTCTAGTCGGGCTCTCAATATATTTTAAATATTTATTTTTAAGATGATTAGCTAATTGATTTTCTCTAGCTCTTAATACTTTCTGCCTTTTAATCATGTAAGCCTTGATCACCCCTCTAAGAAAGGCCTTAGCAGATTAAAAAAAAAATCTGTTTTGTGTATATGGGAAGCATTGAATTTACTAAATTCCCCCATTGAGCCACCAACCAGTTCCTAAATTTAATATTCTGGAGGAGGAATGTAGGAAAGAATAATTTTCCTGTTTGTTTTGCATTTTTTAGCTTCAGAGAAAGAGAGACTATTGCATGGTCCGACATTATGATGTCTTCAATTCCAGTCTCAAGCTCTGATCCCAGCAGGGCCTCACTGACCAAGAACAGGTCAATTCTCGAAAATACTTTGTGTGCCATGGACTCACAGGTGAAAGTTCTTGAGTCTGGGTTTTGTAATCTCCAGATGTCTTTAAGATTTAAGTCTTTTGAAAAGCTGTCGAGAAGCTTGGCTTCCTTGTTATACTTAATCCGAATTTTAGGATTTAGTCTATCTAACATAGGTTTAAAGCATGCGTTAAAGTCACCACCTACTATTAATTTAGAGTCCTTATAGTTTATTCATTTTAACGTATCTTGATTTCTAGGATGACAAATCTGCCCTCCTCATCAGCCAATTGAGATATAATTTGATCATCTAAATTTTTATGGAATAGGCAGGCCACCCCCCTTTTCCTATAGACCACCAGTGTGTAAATTACTTCCCCACCTAGCCACAGGTCAATTTTCCAAATCTATCCTATTTAGGTGTGTTTCCTGAAGAAATACAATATCTGTGGTGGAATTTTTAAGATATTGAATAATACGTTTTCTTTTAATAGGGCAGGAGATTCCATGATAGGAATTTAATTGCATCCCTCATTACACCACTCTTTTATATATAATATTTCACAATACACCAGCACAGCAGTTCATAAATAAATATGAATTTTATTATAAACCCATTAAAATAAGCGACATTTCGGGGTGAACATAGTCATGCTCTCTGTTACATATAGCCATATTCATGTCTTTTAAACACAATATCTCTCGCGCCAAAATTTTCATAACTTGAACCTTAGCTCCATCTTGTGGCCACTCTTATGTATTACACTTTACAATTGGCCCATGTAACAAATATAAAACAATGTACCACCTTTGAAAGACAATATAGCAGCTAGACAAGATACTAAATGTACATAGTATACGTATGTTACAATTTTTCTAATTGAAGTACATATTTATATTTTCCAGAAAAATGACATAATTAGCTGCAAATTAAATGATTAGGTGCAACAGATTTTAAGGAACACAAACACTTCAGTAGGTATATAAAGTGGGTTTTTTATTTTAAAAAAAAAAAAGTATTTTTAGAAAAAAATAGCATTTTTTAAAAGTTTTTTCTAGAAAAAATACTTTCCCACTTATTGATTAATATTAACCTAGTCCTCACATTAAGCAGTTTAGGTCAAAATCTTTATTTAGACCCTTAGGCACCAGTGTCTCCATTTTATGGATCCACCACATCTCTCTTTGTTTCAGCAGCCTTTCTCTGTCTGACCCATTTCTTGGTGGCTTAACTTGTTCTATGATCTGCCATCTTAACTGACTAATCCCATGTCCCTGTTCAATAAAATGCTTCGATAATGGGGCCTCAAGATTGCCTCTCCTAATGTTAGAGCGATGTTTACTCATTTGCTCTCTAACTTTTTGCGTTGTTTCCCCCAATGGATGGAAGAAGTGTGGACCTTTGATGATGGAGCTACAGCTCATACACCCTAGACAGGGATAGCTCTCCTTTCTTTTAATTCCCATGTAGGTTTTTTAGACAGAGCAAAGCAGTTAGAATTGCCTTTTGGCAAATATTTGCTATTTACCATGAATGTGAAAAGTCTGTACACCTCGATTAAGCATGAAACTGTGATTGCCATTATAAATAAAACACTCATGGTAAGTGGCAAATATACGAAGGCACAATGCCTGTTTGTTGAAAAACTGCTCTGTCTTATTCTGTATTGGAACTATTTTCTCTTCCAGGAGGAGTGGTTTATCCAGGTGAAGGGAACAGCAATGGGTTCCAATGTCGTCCCATCATACGCCAACCTATATATGAATGATTTTGAAGAAAGAAGGGTGTATGAAAACCAACTATTCAAATCTTATGGAGCAGTTTGGTGGTGTTACATCGATGATGTGTTTGGCGTGTGGTGGGGCGACGTTGAAACTCTTGAGAAATTTGTCACGGAACTTAACTCTGAGGTAAGGGGTCTGCAGTTCACTATCACATATAGTGAGGAATCAGTCACCTTTTAAAATACCAGAATATCTAGAGGAATTAATGGGTTAAAATTTGACTTGTTTACAAAAGAAACAGACAAAAACACACTATTAAAATATGATAGTTTCCACCTGAAAATGTTAATCGACTCCCTACCAAAAAGCCAACTGCTAAGAGTGCAGAGGATAGTAAGTGATGACATGGATAGGGATTTGAGATACAAACAAATGAAAAGAAAATTTATAAAGAGAGGTTACCCTGAAAGCCTCATTAATTCGAAAATGAAAGAGGTTCAATACTCTATACATAAAAAGGATAAAAAAGAGAAAAGTGCGAGGATGTTTTTTGTATCCCAATATAGCCCATATAGTAATAAAATTACAGGGGTTATTAAGAAAAATTGGCATATACTTAAAAACTGTAATCCTGATATTAAAATATTGCAGGAACCCCCACTTATGGCCTTTAGACGTGTTAAGAGTTTACGGGACCATTTGATCAAGACAGATATAGGCCCTAGTAAAGGTAGCAAACAAACCTACATGGGAAGTAAAAGAAAGGGGAGCTATCCCTGTCTAGGGTGTATGAGCTGTAGCTCCATCATCAAAAGTCCACACTTCTTACATCCACATAGTGGGAAGAGATATGATATAGACGGTTTCTTTACTTGTGACAGCACATTTGTGGTGCATCTAATAAAATGTCCGTGTTCCTTGTTCTATTTGGGGGAAATAACGCAAAAAGTTAGAGAGCTAATGAGTCAACATCGCTCTAACATTAGGAGAGGCAATCTTGAGGCCCCATTATCAAAGCATTTTATTGAACAGGGACATGGGATTAGTCAGTTAAGATGGCAGATCATAGAACAAGTTAAGCCACCAAGAAATGGGTCAGACAGAGAAAGGCTGCTGAAACAAAGAGAGAAGTGGTAGATCCATAAAATGGAGACACTGGTGACTAAGGGTCTAAATAAAGATTTTGACCTAAACTGCTTTATGTGAGGACTAGGTTAATAATCACCGCTATTCTAATAAATGTATTAAACCCTAAACCTAAGTCTAACACTAACCCTAACACCCCCCTAACTTAAATATTAATTAACTAAATCTAAATAATATTTCTCTTATTAAATAAATTAATCCTATTTAAAACTAAATACTTACCTTTAAAATAAACCCTAAGATAGCTACAATATAAATAATAATTATATTGTAGCTATTTTAGGATTTATTTTTATTTTACAGGCATCTTCCAATTTATTTTAACTAGGTACAATAGCTATTAAATAGTTATTAACTATTTAATAGCTACCTAGCTAAAATAAAGAGAAATTTACCTGTAAAATAAAACCTAACCTAAGTTACAATTACACCTAACATTACACTATACTTTAATAAATTATTCCTATTTAAAACTAAATACTTACCTGTAAAATAAACCCTATGGCCTAGATTTGGAGTTTGGCGGTAGCCGTGAAAACCAGCGTTAGAGGCTCCTAACGCTGGTTTTAGGCTACCGCCGGTATTTGGAGTCATTCAAAAAAGGGTCTAACGCTCACTTTTCAGCCGTGACTTTTCCATACCGCAGATCCCCTTATGTCAATTGCGTATCCTATCTTTTCAATGGGATCTTTCTAACTCCGGTATTTAGAGTCGTGGCTGAAGTGAGCGTTAGAATTCTAACGACAAAACTCCAGCCGCAGAAAAAAGTCAGTAGTTAAGAGCTTTCTGGGCTAACGCCGGTTCATAAAGCTCTTAACTACTGTGCTCTAAAGTACACTAACACCCATAAACTACCTATGTACCCCTAAACCGAGGTCCCCCCACATCGCCGACACTCGATTAAATTTTTTTAACCCCTAATCTGCCGACCGCCACCTACGTTATCCTTATGTACCCCTAATCTGCTTCCCCTAACACCGCCGACCCCTATATTATATTTATTAACCCCTAATCTGCCCCCCACAACGTCGCCGCCAGCTACCTACACTTATTAACCCCTAATCTGCCGTCCGCACGCCGCCGCCAGCTACATTATAGCTATGTACCCCTAATCTGCTGCCCTAACATCGCCGACCCCTATATTATATTTATTAACCCCTAACCTGCCCCCCACAATGTCGCCGCCACCTACCTACAATAATTAACCCCTAATCTGCCGACCGCAAAGAGCCGCCACCTACATTATAGCTATGTACCCCTAATCTGCTGCCCCTAACACCGCCGAACCCTATATTATATTTATTAACCCCCAACCTACCCCCCTCAATGTCGCCTCCACCTGCCTACACTTATTAACCCCTAATCTGTCGAGCGGATCTCACCGCTACTATAATAAAGTTATTAACCCCTAATCCGCCTCACTCCCGCCTCAATAACCCTATAATAAATAGTATTAACCCCTAATCTGCCCTCCCTAACATCACCGACACCTAACTTCAATTATTAACCCCTAATCTGCCGACCGAATCTCGCCGCTATTCTAATAAATGGATTAACCCCTAAAGCTAAGTCTAACCCTAACACTAACACCCCCCTAAGTTAAATATAATTTAAATCTAACGAAATAAATTAACTCTTATTAAATAAATTATTCCTATTTAAAGCTAAATACTTACCTGTAAAATAAATCCTAATATAGCTACAATATAAATTATAATTATATTATAGCTATTTTAGGATTTATATTTATTTTACAGGTAACTTTGTAATTATTTTAACCAGGTACAATAGCTATTAAATAGTTAAGAACTATTTAATAGCTAAAATAGTTAAAATAATTACAAAATTAAATCCTAACCTAAGTTACAATTAAACCTAACACTACACTATCAATAAATTAATTAAATAAAATACCTACAATTACCTACAATTAAACCTAACACTACACTATCAATAAATTAATTAAATTCAATATCTACAAATAAATACAATGAAATAAACTAACTAAAGTACAAAAAATAAAAAAGAACTAAGTTACAAAAAATAAAAAAATATTTACAAACATAAGAAAAATATTACAACAATTTTAAACTAATTACACCTGCTCTAAGCCTCCTAATAAAAGCCCCCCAAAATAAAAAATGCCCTACCCTATTCTAAATTACAAAAGTTCAAAGCTCTTTTACCTTACCAGCCCTGAACAGGGCCCTTTGCGGGGCATGCCCCAAGAAATTCAGCTCTTTTTCCTGTAAAAAAACACATACAATACCCCCCCCCAACATTACAACCCACCACCCACATACCCCTAATCTAACCCAAACCCCCCTTAAATAAACCTAACACTAAGCCCCTGAAGATCTTCCTACCTTGTCTTCACCTCACCGGTATCACACCGATCTGTCCTGGCTCCAAAATCTTCATCTAAGCCCAAGCGGGGGCTAGACATCCATCATCCGACGGCTGAAGAAGTCCAGAAGAGGCTCCAAAGTCTTCATCCTATACGGGAAGAAGAGTAGATCCGGACCGGCAACCATCTTCTTCCAAGCGGCATCTTCTATCTTCATCCGATGAGGACCGGCTCCATCTTGAAGACCTCCACCGTGGGCCCATCTTCTTCTGACGACGACTTCCCGACAAATGACGGTTCCTTTAAGGAACGTCATCCAAGATGGCGTCCCTCGAATTCCGATTGGCTGATAGGATTCTATCAGCCAATCAGAATTAAGGTAGGAAAATTCTGATTGGCTGATGGAATCAGCCAATCAGAATCAAGTTCAATCCGATTGGCTGATCCGATCAGCCAATCAGATTGAGCTCGCATTCTATTGGCTGATCGGAACAGCCAATAGAATGCGAGCTCAATCTGATTGGCTGATTGGATCAGCCAATCAGATTGAACTTGATTCTGATTGGCTGATTCCATAGAATCCTATCAGCCAATCGAAATTCAAGGGACGCCATCTTGGATGACGTTCCTTAAAGGAGCCTTCATTCGTCGGTAGTCCGTCGGGCCAGCAGGATGTTCCGCGTCGGAGGTCTACAAGATGGATCCGGAAGAAAGAAGATTGAAGATGCCGTTGATAGAAGACTTCAGCCGGATCATGGACCTCTTCAGCTCCCGCTTGGATGATGACTTCAGCCGGATCATGGACCTCTTCAGCTCCCGCTTGGATGAAGACTTCAGCCAGATCATGGACCTCTTCAGCCCCCTGCTTGGGCTTGGATCAGGACATCGGAGGAGCTCTTCTGGATCGATCGGTGAACCTGGTATGGTGAAGATAAGGTAGGAAGATCTTCAGGGGCTTAGTGTTAGGTTGATTTAAGGGGGGTTTGGGTTAGATTAGGGGTATGTGGGTGGTGGGTTGTAATGTTGGGGGGGGTATTGTATGTGTTTTTTTTACAGGCAAAAGAGCTGAATTCTTTAGGGCATGCCCCGCAAAGGGCCCTGTTCAGGGCTGGTAAGGTAAAAGAGCTTTGAACTTTAGTCATTTAGAATAGGGTAGGGCATTTTTTTTATTTTGGGGGTCTTTGTTATTTTATTAGGGGGCTTAGAGTAGGTGTAATTAGTTTAAAATTGTTGTAATATTTTTCTGATGTTTGTAAATATTTTTTTATTTTTTGTAACTTAGTTCTTTTTTATTTTTTGTACTTTAGTTAGTTTATTTCATTGTATTTAATTGTAGATATTGTATTTAATTAATGTATTGATAGTGTAGTGTTAGGTTTAATTGTAGGTAATTGTTGGTATTTTATTTAATTAATTTATTGATAGTGTAGTGTTAGGTTTAATTGTAACTTAGGTTAGGATTTATTATACAGGTAATTTTGTAATTATTATAACTATTTTAGCTATTAAATAGTTCTTAACTATTTAATAGCTATTGTACCTGGTTAAAATAAATACAAAGTTACCTGTAAAATAAATATAAATCCTAAAATAGCTATAATATAATTATAATTTATATTGTAGCTATATTAGGATTTATTTTACAGGTAAGTATTTAGCTTTACATAGGAATAATTTATTTAATAAGAGTTAATTAATTTCGTTAGATTTAAATTATATTTAAGTTAGGGGGGTGTTAGTGTTAGACTTAGCTTTAGGGGTTAATACATTTATTAGAATAGCGGTGAGTTCCAGTCGGCAGATTAGGGGTTAATGTTTGAAGTTAGGTGTCGGCGATGTTAGGGAGGGCAGATTAGGGGTTAATACTATTTATTATAGGGTTAGTGAGGCGGATTAGGGGTTAATAACTTTATTATAATAGCGGTGCGGTCCGGTCGGCAGATTAGGGGTTAATAAGTGTAGGCAGGTGGAGGCGACGTTGTGGGCGGCAGATTAGGGGTTAATAAATATAATAAAAGGGGTCGGCGGTGTTAGGGACAGCAGATTAGGGGTACTTAGGGATAATGTAAGTAGCGGCGGTTTACGGAGCGGCAGATTAGGGGTTAATAATAATATGCAGGGGTCAGCGATAGCGGGGGCGGCAGAATAGGGGTTAATAAGTGTAAGGTTAGGGGTGTTTAGACTCGGGGTACATGTTAGAGTGTTAGGTGCAGACGTAGGAAGTGTTTCCCCATAGCAAACAATGGGACTGCGTTAGGAGCTGAATGCGGCTTTTTTGCAGGTGTTAGTTTTTTTTTAGCTCAAACAGCCCCATTGTTTCCTATGGGGGAATTGTGCACGAGCACGTTTTTGAGGCTGGCCGCGTCCGTAAGCAACTCTGGTATCGAGAGTTGAAGTTGCGTTAATTATGCTCTACGCTCCTTTTTTGGAGCCTAACGCAGCCATTCTGTGGACTCTCAATACCAGAGTTATTTTAAAGGTGCGGCCAGAAAAAAGCCAGCGTTAGATACGCGGGTCGTTACCGAAAAAACTCTAAATCTAGCCGTAAGATAGCTACAATATAAATAATAATTATATTGTAGCTATTTTAGGATTTATATTTATTTTACAGGTAACTTTGTATTTATTTTAGCTAGTTAGAATAGTTATTAAATAGTTATTAACTATTTAATAACTGCCTAGCTAAAAGAAATACAAAATTACCTGTAAAATAAATCCTAACCTAAGTTACAATTAAACCTAACACTACACTATCATTAAATTAATTAAATAAATTACCTACAAATAACTACAATTAAATTCAATTAAATAAACTAACTAAAGTACAAAAAATAAAAAAAGCTAAGTTACAAAAAATAAAAAAAATAAGTTACAAACATTTAAAAAATATTACAACAATTCTAAGCTACTTACACCTAATCTAAGCCCCCTAATAAAATAATAAAGCCCCCCAAAATAAAAAAAAATGCCCTACCCTATTCTAAATTAAAAAGTTACCAGCTCTTTTACCTTACCAGCCCTTAAAAGGGCCTTTTGCGGGGCATGCCCCAAAGAATTCTGCTCTTTTGCCTGTAAAAAAAAAATACAACCCCCCCAACATTAAAACCCACCACCCACATACCCCTAATCTAACCCAAACCCCCCTTAAATAAACCTAACACTACCCCCCTGAAGATCATCCTACCTTGAGTCGTCTTCAGCCAGCCGACCCACCGATGGAACCGAAGAGGAGATCCGGAGCGGCAGAAGTCATCATCCAGGCGGCGCTGAAGAAGTCTTCCATCCAATGAAGTCATCATCCAGGCGGCGCTGAAGAAGTCTTCCATCCGATAGAAGTCTTCATCCAGGCGGCGTCTTCAATCTTCATCCATCCGGAGCGGAGTGGAGCCATCTTCAGACGAGCCGACGCGGAGCCATTCTCTTCTTCCCGACGACTAACAACGAATGAAGGTTCCTTTAAGGGACGTCATCCAAGATGGCGTCCCTTCAATTCCGATTGGCTGATAGGATTCTATCAGTCAATCGGAATTAAGGTAGGAAAAATCTGATTGGCTGATTGAATCAGCCAATCAGATTTTTCCTACCTTAATTCCGATTGGCTGATAGAATCCTATCAGCCAATCGGAATTGAAGGGACGCCATCTTGGATAACGTCCCTTAAAGGAATATCCATTCGCCGTTAGTCGTCGGGAAGAAGAGGATGGCTCCGCGTCGGCTCGTCTGAAGATGGCTCCGCTCCGCTCCGGATGGATGAAGATTGAAGACGCCGCCTGGATGAAGACTTCTATCGGATGGAAGACTTCTTCAGCGCCGCTTGGATGATGACTTCATTGGACGGAAGACTTCTTCAGTGCCGCCTGGATGATGACTTCTGCCGCTCCGGATCTCCTCTTCGGTTCCATCGGTGGGTCGGCTGGCTGAAGACGACTCAAGGTAGGATGATCTTTAGGGAGTGGTGTTAGGTTTATTTAAGGGGGGTTTGGGTTAGATTAGGGGTATGTGGGTGGTGGGTTTTAATGTTGGGGGGGTTGTATTTTTTTTTTACAGGCAAAAGAGCAGAATTCTTTGGGGCATGCCCCGCAAAAGGCCCTTTTAAGGGCTGGTAAGGTAAAAGAGCTGGTAACTTTTTAATTTAGAATAGGGTAGAGCATTTTTTTTATTTTGAGGGGCTTTGTTATTTTATTAGGGGGCTTAGATTAGGTGTAAGTAGCTTAAAATTGTTGTAATATTTTTTAAATGTTTGTAACTTATTTTTTTATGTTTTGTAACTTAGCTTTTTTATTTTTTGTACTTTAGTTAGTTTATTTAATTGAATTTAATTGTAGTTATTTGTAGGTAATTTATTTAATTAATTTAATGATAGTGTAGTGTTAGGTTTAATTGTAACTTAGGTTAGGATTTATTTTACAGGTACTTTTGTATTTCTTTTAGCTAGCAGTTATTAAATAGTTAATAACTATTTAATAACTATTCTAACTAGCTAAAATAAATACAAAGTTAGCTGTAAAATAAATATAAATCCTAAAATAGCTACAATATAATTATTATTTATATTGTAGCTATCTTAGGCCTAGATTTAGAGTTTTGTCGGTAACGACCCGCGTAGCTAACGCTGGCTTTTTTCTGGCCGCACCTTTTAAATACTGCTGGTATTGAGAGTTCACAGAATGGCTGCGTTAGGCTCCAAAAAGGGAGCGTACAGGCATATTTACCGCCACTGCAACTCTCGATACCAGAGTTGCTTACGGACGCGACCAGCTTAAAAAATGTGCTTGTGCACGATTCCCCCATAGAAAACAATGGGGCTGTTTGAGCTGAAAAAAAACCTAACACCTGCAAAAAAGCCGCGTTCAGCTCCTAACGCAGCCCCATTGTTTGCTATGGGGAAACACTTCCTACGTCTGCACCTAACACTCTAACATGTACCCCGAATCTAAACACCCCTAACCTTACACTTATTAACCCCTAATCTGCCGCCCCCGCTATCGCTGACCCCTGCATATTATTATTAACCCCTAATCTGCCGCTCCGTAAACCGCCGCTACTTACATTATCCCTATGTACCCCTAATCTGCTGCCCCTAACACCGCCGACCCCTATATTATATTTATTAACCCCTAATCTGCCCCCCTCAACGTCGCCTCCACCTGCCTACACTTATTAACCCCTAATATGCCGAGCGGACCGCACCGCTACTATAATAAAGTTATTAACCCCTAATCCGCCTCACTAACCCTATAATAAATAGTATTAACCCCTAATCTGCCCTCCCTAACATCGCCGACACCTAACTTCAAACATTAACCCCTAATCTGCTGACTGGAGCTCACCGCTATTCTAATAAATGTATTAACCCCTAAAGCTAAGTCTAACCCTAACACTAACACCCCCCTAACTTAAATATAATTTAAATCTAACGAAATTAATTAACTCTTATTAAATAAATTATTCCTATTTAAAGCTAAATAAAAAATAAATCCTAATATAGCTACAATATAAATTATAATTATATTATAGCTATTTTAGGATTTATATTTATTTTACAGGTAACTTTGTATTTATTTTAACCAGGTACAATAGCTATTAAATAGTTAAGAACTATTTAATAGCTAAAATAGTTAAAATAATTACAAAATTACCTGTAAAATAAATCCTAACCTAAGTTACAATTAAACCTAACAATACACTATCAATAAATAAATTAAATAAAATACCTACAATTACCTACAATTAAACCTAACACTACACTATCAATAAATGAATTAAATACAATATCTACAAATAAATACAATTAAATAAACTAACTAAAGTACAAAAATCGAGCTCAATCTGATTGGCTGATCGGATCAGCTAATCGGATTGAACTTGATTCTGATTGGCTGATTCCATCAGCCAATCAGAATTTTCCTACCTTAATTCCGATTGGCTGATAGAATCCTAAAAAAGACGATCAATTTAGAAGTCACTCCTATGTATATATATATATAAATCTTGTCCGTCGAGTATACTTTTACTTTGTGTACTTTCCACCAATATGTTAAAGTTTTCTTCGTGGTGTATACAGGCAAGCTTGTGCTGTTGAGTGGCTATATCTGTAGTATAAATGTGTATACAGAGTACTTCATGTAACAAACAGACATTGCCGCAATGTGACTCACCCCTCAGAGGACTGTAACTTCGTCCGATTTACTAGGGCTTCCATAGGCCCTCCGATCCTTTCCATCGACTCTCAAGTTGCCGGGCTCACTCCAGGAGCCACCTATGCCCCCGCTACTCACGCAGCTCGTGTGCCCGGCTCCTCTTGTTGACGTCACTCTTCGGCGTGTTCCAACCTCTGTTACGCTACGTATCTCTACGCACAGCTCCGTAGCCACCCAATGCAATTGCCTTGCCGCTGCCAACCGCCACTCGAACTCCCACGTCTGGGCCAACTCTCCGGCTCAAGGATCCGCCTGCTGAACCAAGGTAGGGTCTGTGTAGAAGGAAAAAAGGAGCTTCCCACTCCTTTTAAAACTTGTAGAAAAAATAGTTTCCAAAAAAGGCCACGACCCTCAATTCAATAATAAAACGTCCATTTATTGTGTACACATAGTACAAACAATTAAAAAAGAATCCTATCAGCCAATCGTAATTCGAGGGACGCCATCTTGGATGACGTCCCTTAAAGGAACCGTCATTCTTCAGTTGGACGTCGTCGGAAGAAGATGGGTCCGCGCTGGAGTTCTTCACGATGGAGCCGGTCCTCATCGGATGAAGATAGAAGATGCCGCTTGGAAGAAGATGGTTGCCGGTCCGGATCTACTCTTCTTCCCGGATAGGATGAAGACTTTGGACCCTCTTCTGGACTTCTTCAGCCGTCGGATGATGGATGTCTAGCCCCCGCTTGGGCTTGGATGAAGATTTTGGAGCCAGGACGGATCGGTGATACCCGGTGAGGTGAAGATAAGGTAGGAAGATCTTCAGGGGCTTAGTGTTAGGTTTATTTCAGGGGGGTTTGGGTTAGATTAGGGGTATGTGGGTGGTGGGTTGTAATGTTGGGGGGGGGTATTGTATGTGTTTTTTTACAGGCAAAAGAGCTGAATTTCTTGGGGCATGCCCCGCAAAGGGCCCTGTTCAGGGCTGGTAAGGTAAAAGAGCTTTGAACTTTTGTAATTTAGAATAGGGTAGGGCATTTTTTTATTTTTTATTTTGGGGGGCTTTGTTATTTTATTAGGGGGCTTAGAGTAAGTGTAATTAGTTTAAAATTGTTGTAATATTTTTCTAATGTTTGTAAATATTTTTTTATTTTTTGTACTTTAGTTAGTTTATTTCATTCTATTTATTTGTAGATATTGTATTTATTTCATTTATTGATAGTGTAGTGTTAGGTTTAATTGTAGGTAATTGTAGGTATTTTATTTAATTTATTTATTGATAGTGTAGTGTTAGGTTTAATTGTAACTTAGGTTAGGATTTATTTTACAGCTAATTTTGCAATTATTTTAACTATTTTAGCTATTAAATAGTTCTTAACTATTTAATAGCTATTGTACCTGGTTAAAATAAATACAAAGTTGCCTGTAAAATAAATATAAATCCTAAAATAGCTATAATATAATTATAATTTATATTGTAGCTATATTAGGGTTTATTTTACAGGTAAGTATTTAGCTTTAAATAGGAATAATTTATTTAATAAGAGTTAATTTATTTCGTTAGATTTAAATTATATTTAACTTAGGGGGGTGTTAGGGTTAGGGTTAGACTTAGCTTTAGGGGTTAATCCATTTATTACAGTAGTGGCGAGATTCGGTCGGCTGATTAGGGGTTAATAATTGAAGTTAGGTGTCGGCGATGTTAGGGAGGGCAGATTAGGGGTTAATACTATTTATTATAGGGTTATTGAGGCGGGAGTGAGGCGGATTAGGGGTTAATAACTTTATTATAGTAGCGGTGCGGTCCGCTCGGCAGATTAGGGGTTAATAAGTGTAA